>NC_060071.1:55413635-55716666 GCF_922984935.1 Meles meles
TACCAAGACATTAAGATAATATTCCATAATCTTTGCTCTATTTGTGAGAGAAATATGTCAATGAATTTGAAGACAATACCCAATTTGTTAAGTACTATATGAAAGATAATTAATGTTTTATTAATAAATAATTTTATTGTTAGGTTATGGGCAATACCCATATCTATTTTAGAATAGATTATAAGTCAACATTAAAATTAGAAATTAAAAAATTAACAGACAGGAAGCAACAAGTGTTGGCATGGATGTGGGGAAAGGGGAACCCTCTTACACTGTTGGTAGAAATGTAAACTGGTGTAGCCACTCTGGAAAACAGTATGGAGGTTCCTTAAATGTTAAAAATAGAGCTACACTACAACCCAGTAATTGAAGTATTATGTATTTACCCCAAAGATAGAGATGTTGTGAAAAGAAGGGGCACCTGTACCCCATGTTCATAGCAGCAATGTCCACAATAGACAAACTGGAAGAAGCCAAGTTGTCCTTCAACAGATGAATGGATAAAGAAGATGTGGTCCATATATACCATGGAATATTACTCTGCCATCAGAAAGAATGAATACCCATCATTTACACTGACATGGATGGAACTGGAGGGGATTATGCTAAGTGAAATAATTCATACAGAGAAAGAAAATTACCATATGGCTTCACTCATATGTGGAACATAAGGAATACTGCAGAGGACCACAGGGGAAAAGAGGGGAAAATGAATCGGAAGAAATCAGAGAGGGAGACTAACCATGAGAGATTTTGGACTCTGGGAAAGGAACTGAGGGTAACAGAAAGGGGGTAGTTGAGGGGGGCATCAAGGAGGGTACATGATGTGATGAGCACTGGGTGTTACATGCAACTGATGAATTGTTGAACACTACATCAAAAACTAATGACAGGGGTGCCTGGGTGGCTCAGTGGATTAAAGCCTCTGCCTTCGGCTCAGGTCATGATCCCAGGGTCCTGAGATCGAGCCCCCCATCGGGCTCTCTGCTCCGCAGGGAGCCCGCTTCCTCCTCTCTGCCTGCCTCTCTGCCTAGGGTGATTTCTCTCTGTCAAATAAATAAAATATTAAAAAAAAAAAACTAATGGCCTAGTATATGTTGGCTAATTGAGCATAATAAAAAAATAAAAGTATAGACCTGAAAAAAAGTTTTTAAATATCAATTGTTCCCTTCAGTAAAAATAGTAAAAATACAGTCTTAAAAATATTACATGTAGTGTAATATTATGTGTAGTGACTCAGTGGGTTAAAGCCTCTGCCTTTGGCTCCGGTCATGATCCCAAGTGTTCTGGGATAGAGGCCCACATCAGGCTCTCTGCTCAGCAGGGAGTCTGCTTCCCTTCCTCTCTCTCTGTCTGCTTCTCTGTCTGCTTGTGATCTCTGTCTGTCAAATAAATAAATAAAATCTTAAAAAAATTACATGTATATAATTTTTTAAAATGTTCATTGCATTTCAGTACTTGGGATGCTGCACAGAAAGTCAAAGAGATCACAATCATTGAATTTTTGTCAACAAATACAACCCAGGAAAGTGTGTATGCTTCCTATTCATAATCCTTCCTATAGGAAGGAAATGCCATTTAAAAAATTTCAGCTCTAATAACAAATACTATCTGAGGACACTTTCTTTAAGTTCCTTGTCTAACAATCAGCATTATCATCATTAATTTAAATATGAGAGAGTAAGAACAGTATTCAGTGAGGTTCTTCAATACCATATAATTGGTATGGAGGGTAAGTCTTCAACTCTCAGGTGTTTTATGTGGAAAGGACAAAGACTCAAAAGTGATGTCTAGAAAACAGTGGTTCTCATAGTATGGTCAGGGACTCCTGATGGTCTTTTAAGATTTTTCAGTGCATTAAGGTCAAAGTAATTTCATAATAATGCAAAGATATAGTTTGCTTTATTCACTCTTATTTTTTCTTGATTATTGAATGGAGTTTTCTAGACTGCATGATGGGTGATCTCCTACCAAAATGTTTGATCTCACAACAAATGTCTTCATTTGTTTCAATTGATTCAAACCAAACAACATCCTACTGTTTTCTCTTAAACATTAAAGAAATTTATTAAAAATATTTAAAAACACAACATTTTCCATTAATTTTTGTTATGCTGACAAAACAATTATATTTAAATTGACATGTATGGTAATGTGATTACTTTATTATTGCCACTTTAAAAGGAGTTTAGTATAACTTTATTTTTTTAAAATTTTTAAATGATAAATATGAATAGCTGTAACAAAACCACTTTGGGGTATTTGATGAGTTTTAAGATTTGGAGGGTCCTGAAATCAACAAGATTGAAAACCACTTACTTTGCAAAAATTACATCTATCTATAAATAAAATGAAAAGGTTATACTTTTTGTTTTGGTTTGGTTTGGGATTGGAATTGCATAGATACTTCCATGTTAAACTGTAAATAATGCTGTGAGGACACAGCAGATTTCAAGTATACAAATTATTATTATTAACTATTGCTACCATACTGTATATTAGATCTGTAGAACTTACTCATCTTGTAACTGAAGCAAAATAAAAGTACTACAGGAAGTGATGGATAATTAGTTTGGTTAATTAGTTTGACTGTGGCCATCATTTTATGATGCATATCAAATCATGTCATTGTACCCTTAATACATACAATTTTTATTTGTCAATTATACCTCAATAAAGTTGGAAAAAAATGAACTATAAAATAGGACAGTTTGGAAATTAAGAGCAAATAAAGAAGAAAAATAAATTAATCCATAGTACTAAGGTCTTAATCATGAATTCACATATATGCATACTCTTTAAAGGAATTATATACTTTTAAGGTTTTTCTTAAAAATAAACTTTAAAATTTGAAAAGTAACAGACTCATACTTAGGAGGAATTTTTCTAAAACAGTAATTTCATCTAAATTCCAAAGTAATCACAGATAAGAACCCAGACTGATGCCCTGGATTTAGTATGTAGCACAGTGTTACAAAATTGTAGCCCACGTAAACCCTCAATAATCTCCTATTACTTCTGCCATCAACTTTGTGTTTTCCCTCTTCGTGTTTCTTCTTCATTTATTCTACCATTTTTTTATGTGTGTGGAAATGTCTCTAAACATCTTAGTGTCTACCTATTTCTCATTGTTTCATTTGTCTTTTTTCTATTACAAGTACATGCATGCATGTGTGTGTGTATGTGTGAATATTTTGCAATTCTTTCCACGTCTACAATTTATTCACATGTGATACATCTTCTCCAGATTTCATGAAACAACTGCCTGGAGTCTAGACTTCTAGCCAATCAAGTTCTTTCTCTTGCCTCCTCCCCCAACTTTGTTTTCTCTTTTCGTAATCTCTTTCTCCAGTGTAATTGAATATGTATGAAAGTTAAATATATTTCATTTTATATATGGACACATATATTCACATACATACTACATATATTTATGAAACAAGAGAGGATGGGTTTTTACAAACATTTTCAAATTGAAAAACTGATGCGTAAAATACTATCTTCAAAAGGAAATTTTTAAAGATTTTTATTTATTTGTCAGAGAGAGTGCACAGGCAGGCAGAGTGGCAGGCAGAGAGACAGAGGTAGAAGGAACCCCCCTCCCCCACTGAGCAGGGAGCCTGATGTGGGGCTGGATCCCAGAACCCTGGGATCATGACCTGAGCCCAGGATAGCCGTTTAACCCACTGAGCCATCTAGATGTCCCTCAAAAGGAAATAAATTTTAAAGATATTCATAAAAATCCTCATCTTTAACATATAAAAAAAAGTTTTGCAGATTGAAATAAGGACAGGAATGTACGTACCAAAACTTAAAAATACAGAATAGAAAAAATACAGATATCTTGAAATAGAATGTTGTGCTACCAATTAGAAAACATCATTAAACAAGGCATAGAAAAGGCAAATTACTTACTAGACATTAAAGTCAAATATGTATCATTCATAAAGCTATGCCAAAGTTCACTGTGCTCAAAGAGGCTGATCCTCAAATTCTGCAAAACATGAATAAAATTTCCTTCCTTCTTATCCTCTAAAAATAACAGAAATTAACAGGGTAATAGGCAATATATCACTTGATTTGCATTGAAGGAAACAGTCACTTATTGGAAACACATTCACTTACTGGAATTTTCTCTACCTACAGACCCCAATTCCTACACAGAGCAATACAAATGGGGAACTAGCAAACTACTTTAAGAGTTCTAATACATTTTTGAAGTAACATTTGCTTATAAGATCTAAACAAAATGCCTGGCTTTGATCCTGAAGAAAAAATATTTTCATAACTCATATATTAAGTGGTAGAATATAAAACTAGGAATGGGTGGAAGGGGGACATAGAGGGGCTTGGAGTCATGTGAGCTTTAACTTACCAGTAGATATAAGATGGGTATCATAGAAGTCTGCATGGTTGAACACCATCTTCTATATCACAGTGAAAACTCTAGTCTCAGATCTCAGAAAAAGAACAAATATAATAGTGTTCCATGCACTAATGTGGGGATTCATAGAACTGTGGACCCTTTTAGGAGAAGAACATTACAAAACCAGTCATGGACCTGTTCAGGCTTGCCCTCTTATACTTCTCTTTCTTACATAAACTGACAAAGCAACAGGAAACTTGACAGTTGAAAAGAGAATCATAGTCTCATGATCTACACAGAACAAAATGAACAACTGAAATAGGAAGCCCTTTTACTTTCTGTGAGGATCATCTTTGGGGAGTGGCTCTCTAGAGAGGGAATTTATAAAACAATGGCCTATTTCCTCACTCAGCATGCTAGAATTTGTTTCAAATTCAAACACATTTCCTACTTTAATTCACAGATTTTTTATTTAGAATAACAAGAGAAATACAAACACATAAAATGATTTGGGCAGGTATAAGTTTGCTGTTTAACTGTGATAGAAGTAACCTTCTCTCTGATGATAAAGAAAAAGTTGTGATTCTGGCAATGAGACCTCTTTCCAATCTTAGAGAAAAGACTATGGAATATAGGTTAACACAGAGATTTGGAGCCTGTGCACTTAAGCATATTAAAGACTCTCTTCTTTTGTTTCAGACTATCATCTTAACTTCAATTTGTTTGTCCAACCCCAAGCTCACCACAATCACAAACACTGAGATGCATTCTTTTACTATGAGTAAATTTCTTAAATAAGAAAGACATATATGGAAATTTCCCTTGTAGTTAAGTACTTTGCTAATGTCTTTTAATGGCTCCATAGTATAGTGTTAACATTTTATGAATAAACAAAATTTACATAATGATCCCCAAGTTTTTGAGACCTTTGGTGCAATAATTGGATCTATGAAGATTTTAAAACTAATATTAACACATATCTTGAGTAGAGTATTTCCAAATAATAGAATATGATCAAATAGAGGTTAGTCTTTTAAGAGATATTCAATATTACATATTTACATCATATGTGAATATAATATATAAACATAACTTTTAAAAATCATTGATTAATAGAAAAATATAGGAACATCTTACTAATGGTAGAAAAAGTAATAGATAAAATTGAACACCCATTTTTTTTTAAAGGATAAAGGACTTTTATTTCTTATTTTTTTATAAACATATAATGTATTTTTATCCCCAGGCATACAGGTCTGTGAATCACCAGGTTTACACACTTCACAGCACTCACCATAGCACATACCCTCCCCAATGTCCATAACCGCCCTCCCACTCTCCCAATCCTAACCCCCCCAGCAACGCCCATTTTGTTTTGTGAGATTAAGAGTCACTTATGGTTTGTCTCCCTCCCAATCCCATCTTGTTTCATTTATTCTTCTCCTATCCCCTAACCCCCCATGTTGCATCTCCATGTCCTCAATTCAGGGAGATCATGTGATAGTTGTCATTCTCTGATTGACTTATTTTGCTCAGCATAATACCCTTCAGTTCCATCCATGTCATCGTAAATGGCAAGATTTCATTTCTTTTGATGGCTGCATAGTATTCCATTGTGTATATATACCACCTCTTCTTTATTCATCTGTTGATGGACATCTAGGTTCTTTCCATAGTTTGGCTACTGTAGACATTGCTGCTATAAACATTCGGGTGCACGTGCCCCTTTGGATCACTACGTTTGTATCTTTAGGGTAAATACCCAGTAGTGCAATTGCTGGGTCATAGGGTAGTTCTATTTTCAACATTTTGAGGAACCTCCATGCTGTTTTCCAGAGTGGTTGCACCAGCTTGCATTCTCACCAACAGTGGAGGAGGGTTGCCCTTTCTCCGCATCCTCGCCAGCATCTCTCACATCCTGATTTGTTCATTTTAGCCATTCTTACTGGTGTGAGGTGATATCTCATTGTGGTTTTGATTTGTATTTCCCTGATGCCGAGTTATGTGGAGGACTTTTTCATGTGTCTGTTGGCCATCTGGATGTCTTCTTTGCAGAAATGTCTGTTCATGTCCTCTGCCCATTTCTTGATTGGATTGTTTGTTCTTTGGGTGTTGAGTTAGTTAAGTTCCTTATAGATTTTGGATACTAGCCCTTTATCTGATATGTCGTTTGCAAATATCTTCTCCCATTCTGTCAGTTGTCTTTTGGTTTTGTTAACTGTTTCCTTTGCTGTGCAAAAGCTTTTGATCTTGATGAAGTCCCAGTTGTTTATTTTTGCCCTTGCTTCCCTTGCCTTTGCCGATGTTCCTAGGAAGAGGTTGCTGCGGCTGAGGTTGAAGAGGTTGCTGCCTGCATTCTCCTCAAGGATTTTGATGGATTCCTTTCTCACATTGAGATCCTTCATCCATTTGGAGTCTATTTGCATGTGTGGTGTAAGGAAGTGGTCCAATTTCATTTTTCTGCATGTGGCTGTCCAATTTTCCCAGCACCATTTATTGAAGAGGCTGTCTTTTTTCCATTGGACATTCTTTCCTGCTTTGTCGAAGATTAGTTGACCATACAGTTGAGGGTCGATTTCTGGACTCTCCATTCTGTTCCATTGATCTATGTGTCTGTTTTTGTGCCATTACCATGCTGTCTTGATGATGACGGCTTTGTAATAGAGCTTGAAGTCCAGAATTGTGAACACCCATTTTTGATAGACTTCACAATAAACCAGAGATAGAAGAAAATTTCTCTACTTGGTAAAGAATCTCTGTACCAGAAATAAATGGCTAAAATATTCTATAATAGGGGCACCTGGGTGGCTCAGTGGGTTAAAGCTTCCGCCTTCAGCTCAGGTCATGATCCCAGAGTCCTGGGATCGAGCCCCGCATTGGGCACTCTGCTCCACAGGGAGCCTGCTTCCTCCTCTCTCTCTGCCTGCCTCTCTGCCTAGTTGTGATTTCTCACTGTCAAATAAATAAAAATATTAAAAAAATTCTATAATAATAAAATGAAAAGCATTCCAATTAAAATCAAGTACAAACAAGAATGGCCACAATAGTAAACAGAGTTACAGGTTCAAGTGATTCTCTGTCCTTCCTGTAAAAGGATTATATATCCATGTCTCACAAATGTTACGCTAGCCAATGTGACTTGGTTTGTCCAATGTAGTGTATGATAAATTTAAATATACTTTTTTTTAAAAAGATTTTATTGATTTATTTTTTGTCAGAGGGAGCATACATGCATAAGCAGGGAGAGGGAGCAGCAGCCAGAAGGAGAGGCAGGCTTCCTGCTGAGCAAAAAGCCTCCTGTGGGACTTGATCTCAGTGTCCTGGGATCATGACCTGAGCTGAAGGAAGATGCTTAACTGACTAAACCACCCAGGTGTCCCATAAATGTGCCATTTCTAAAGAAAACCTATAACAACCATTATGCAAATACACCATAGCTCCTTTTCCTATGTAATAAACAAAGTAATTTTCTTTTGTTGTGGATCCAAGAATGAAAGAGAAATATAGAACCAATCATGGACCAACAAGTAATATGATTAAGAAAGAAAAAAGAGGTTGCTATTAGTCACTGATATTTACAGGTAATTTTTATGAAACCATAAATTGGGAAAAGCAATTGATCTCATCGTCATGACTGTTCCTATCCACACCAATGAGACAAAAATAATTTATGGTGTGACTATTAGAAGAGAGAAATTTTAATTATTGGCTGAAGAAATGATGTCTATGATGAATAAGAGAATCAACTATGTTAAACATAAGATGATCCAATAAATTGACTACTGAAAAAATATGGAGAAAATACAGTCTTCCTTTTATGGATACAATAATGTGTAAACTGATGTAGGGAAGTTATTTCATTTTCATTAGCAACACGAAATCAAAATAACCTAGAAAAACCTTTGCAAGATAACTGCAAGCATTATCAAAAACAAATCTTTACATTGGTATATAAAAGAAAACCTGATTAATAGGAAAGGCATACCATGTTGCTCGACTAATCAACTAGTTAGTGTCAAGGATAAATAATTAACATAAGTCAATATACAAATTCAATGCAATTTAGACAAATCCCAATCAGACTGTGTGAAAAGGATTGTTATAGGTGTTTGAAACTTGACAAAGATTTAAAAATCTTGATTGTTTATTTCTCAAGATGTGACATGCATTTTGGAAAAGTAGAATAATGAGGTAAAATTAGGCCTACCATATAAATTATATTTAAACGAAATTACTTAAAACTGTGGTAGGAACTCTTATAATTAATTGACCAAGTAGAGAGTACATAAAATGAAATAATACTCAACTTCACAGAGTTCAGATTCTGGTAAGGGTTATTTTCAATTCAAATATGGAGAAAAGATAAAGATTAAATACAAAGTGTTAAAAATTAAATTCTGACTCTACATCTTACCATTCACAGATAATAACCTAGATCAAAACATTTGATAAACTTCAAAAGGTTGACCAAAACACACAAAAAATACATACTTTTACATCTCAGTATAAGAAAGACTTTGTATAAGAGATTCAAAACCCAGATTTATAATAGAACAAATGAACATTCATTGATTTCATAAAAGTTAAATGTTTGAAAGTAAAACAGTGCCACTAACAGTATTAAGTAACAAAGATAGAATTTTTGATGGGTATACCATGAGATAGAAGCCACTAATTTGCACTGCACCAGAAGTTACAAAAATTTTTACGAAGTATATACAAATTTACATGAATTAGGTATCCTTCAAGGGAAGTCTATAATATTTGACAAAAAGGAAATTTATAATATAAGATCCAAATTGACTCCAGCATATTGTTTGAGGACATTTTCTACAACAAACCAGAAGAAAAGGAATCTAAGGAAACAGTGAATGTCTCTGGGCAAGGAGCTGCCCTAGAGTTTAAAACTGGCAAAGTAGCAGGTATTTGGGAGAAATGGTCCTGTAGAGAAGGAACCTAAAGAAAAGGAGCTCAAAAACCTATCGATTATTTTTCATTTCATTTCTTTCATTTCAGTGACCAGAAAGACCAATTTTAAAAGCGAGGCTCCAGTTCAAGAACCAAGGAATACATACCAGAAATAAAAATAAAATTAAACAGAAGAACCCTAACAAAAACAAAAAAACATGTCTGTAAGAAGTATGAAATATATATAGCACTTATATTGCCATCATGTGATATAAATACAGGACATAGTAAAAAGTCCTAATATATGTGTAATTAAAGTCCTTTATATAAATGAAAAAAATTACCAAATAAAAACAATATTTAAAGAAATAGTAGCTGAGATTTTCCCAAATGTAATAAAATACTTAACTTACACATTTAAGAGAGCCAGTGAATCACAAGTATTATATAAAAAAGTCAAATTTCACTTGGCTAATGCTACAAACCAAGGACAAAGGAAAAAAAATAATAAAATCAAAGAGGGGGGAACTCATATTACTTTCAAAGGAGAAGTACTAACACTGATGGCAACTATTCAACAGGAACAATGGAGTCCAGAAGTAGATAAAATATTTAAAAAGTGGTGAAAGGTTCGCCTCC
This sequence comes from Meles meles, assembly GCF_922984935.1. Taxonomy (NCBI): domain Eukaryota; kingdom Metazoa; phylum Chordata; class Mammalia; order Carnivora; family Mustelidae; genus Meles; species Meles meles. The sequence goes on from NC_060071.1 coordinate 55,423,549, forward strand.
CCTCCCCAATGTCCATAGCCCGCTCCCCCTCTCCCAATCCCACCTCCCCCCAGCAACCCCCAGTTTGTTTTGTGAGATTAAGAGTCATTTATGGTTTGTCTCCCTCCCAATCCCATCTTGTTTCATTTATTCTTCTCCTATCCACCTACCCCCCCATGTTGCTTCTCCATGTCCTCATATCAGGGAGATCATATGATAGTTGTCTTTCTCCGATTGACTTATTTCACTAAGCATGATACGCTCTAGCTCCATCCACGTCGTCGCAAATGGCAAGATTTCATTTCTTTTGATGGCTGCATAGTATTCCATTGTGTATATATACCACATCTTCTTGATCCATTCATCTGTTGATGGACATCTAGGTTCTTTCCATAGTCTGGCTATTGTAGACATTGCTGCTATAAACATTCGGGTACACGTGCCCCTTCGGATCACTATGTTTGTATCTTTAGGGTAAATACCCAGTAGTGCAATTGCTGGGTCATAGGGTATAAGAGACTATGGACTCTGAAAAACAACCTGAGGGTTTTGAAGGGTCAGGGGTGGGAGGTTGGGGGAACAGGTGGTGGGTGATGGGGAGGGCACGTTTTGCATGGAGCACTGGGTGCTGTGCAAAAAGAATGAATACTGTTACGCTGAAAAAAAAATAAATAAAAAGGGAAAAAAAATAAAAAGTGGTGAAAGGAAAGAGAAATTAACCAACCTAAACAACGTGAAGGCAAAAAATAAAAATTTTTCAGAAAAATAAATTGAAAGAACTTCTTGCCATAAGACTTATCGCACTACAAATAATAGTAGTCCTTTAGGCTGGAGAAAATGACCCCAAAGGGAAACACAACACTCAGGAAGAGCTGAAGGGAAGTAGAAAATATAAATATTGGGTAAAAGTTGACTGCTCAATACCACAATAAAACAATTTTATGATTTATAATAAATGTAAAAGCAAATAAGACAATAAAAACATGTGTGACTAAGTGAAATAAAAAAATTTCCCACTCTTTTGTAAGTTTTAAGTAATATTTTTGTGAATTATATACAATGTATTAGCAAAAGAAGTTATAAATAAAAATCCAACACAGAGAATATTAAATTTATGAAGTCACTAGTTAGTGCAAAACTAAACAAAAAAGGAGAAATAAAGAAATAAAGAGCACATGGAAATATAAAAAAAGGCAAACTGATAAGCTGAATTATATTGATAATTACATAAAAATAGACATTTTCACACTCCATTTTTTTATTATTTTTTTTAATTTTTTTTCCATTTTATTTATTTTTTCAGCATAACAGTATTCATTCTTTTTGCACAACACCCAGTGCTCCATGCAAAACGTGCCCTCCCCATTACCCACCACCTGTTCCCCCAACCTCCCACCCCTGACCCTTCAAAACCCTCAGGTTGCCCCAACCTCCCACCCCTGATCCTTCAAAACCCTCAGGTGGTTTTTCAGAGTCCATAGTCACTTATGGTTCGCCTCGCCTCCCCAATGTCCATAGCCCGCTCCCCCTCTCCCAATCCCACCTCCCCCCAGCAACCCCCAGTTTGTTTTGTGAGATTAAGAGTCATTTATGGTTTGTCTCCCTCCCAATCCCATCTTGTTTCATTTATTCTTCTCCTATCCCCCTATCCCCCCATGTTGCTTCTCCATGTCCTCATATCAGGGAGATCATATGATAGTTGCTTTCTCCGATTGACTTATTTCACTAAGCATGATACGCTCTAGCTCCATCCACGTCGTCGCAAATGGCAAGATTTCATTTCTTTTGATGGCTGCATAGTATTCCATTGTGTATATATACCACATCTTCTTTATCCATTCATCTGTTGATGGACATCTAGGTTCTTTCCATAGTCTGGCTATTGTAGACATTGCTGCTATAAACATTCGGGTACACGTGCCCCTTTTGATCACTATGTTTGTATCTTTAGGGTAAATACCCAGTAGTGCAATTGCTGGGTCATAGGGTAGTTCTATTTTCAACATTTTGAGGAACCTCCATGCTGTTTTCCAGAGTGGTTGCACCAGCTTGCATTCCCACCAACAGTGGAGGAGGGTTCCCCTTTCTCCGCATCCTCGCCAGCATCTGTCATTTCCTGACTTGTTCATTTTAGCCATTCTGACTGGTGTGAGGTGATATCTCATTGTGGTTTTGATTTGTATTTCCCTGATGCCGAGTGACATGGAGCACTTTTTCATGTGTCTGTTGGCCATCTGGATGTCTTCTTTGCAGAAATGTCTGTTCATGTCCTCTGCCCATTTCTTGATTGGATTGTTTGTTCTTTGGGTGTTGAGTTTGCTAAGTTCCTTATAGATTTTGGATACTAGCCCTTTATCTGATATGTCATTTGCAAATATCTTCTCCCATTCTGTCAGTTGTCTTTTGGTTTTGTTAACTGTTTCCTTTGCTGTGCAAAAGCTTTTGATCTTGATGAAATCCCAACAGTTCATTTTTGCCCTTGCTTCCCTTGCCTTTGCCTTTGTTCCTAGGAAGATGTTGCTACGGCTGAGGTCGAAGAGGTTGCTGCCTGCATTCTCCTCAAGGATTTTGATGGATTCCTTTCTCACATTGAGGTCCTTCATCCATTTGGAGTCTATTTTCGTGTGTGGTGTAAGGAAGTGGTCCAATTTCATTTTTCTGCATGTGGCTGTCCAATTTTCCCAGCACCATTTATTGAAGAGGCTGTCTTTTTTCCATTGGACATTCTTTCCTGCTTTGTCGAAGATTAGTTGACCATAGAGTTGAGGGTCGATTTCTGGGCTCTCTATTCTGTTCCACTGATCTATGTGTCTGTTTTTGTGCCAGTACCATGCTGTCTTGATGATGACGGCTTTGTAATAGAGCTTGAAGTCCGGAATTGTGATGCCACCAACTTTGGCTTTGTTCTTCAATATTCCTTTGGCTATTCGAGGTCTTTTCTGGTTCCATATAAATTTTAGGATTATTTGTTCCATTTCTTTGAAAAAAAATGGATGGTATTTTGATAGGGATTGCATTAAATGTGTAGATTGCTTTAGGTAGCATAGACATTTTCACAATATTTATTCTTCCAATCCAGGAGCATGGAACATTTTTCCATTTTTTTGTGTCTTCCTCAATTTCTTTCATGAGTACTTTATAATTTTCTGTGTATAGATTCTTAGTCTCTTTGGTTAGGTTTATTCCTAGGTATCTTATAGTTTTGGGTACAATTGTAAATGGGATTGACTCCTTAATTTCTCTTTCTTCAGTCTTGTTGTTGGTGTACAGAAATGCAACTGATTTCTGTGCATTGATTTTATATCCTGACACTTTACTGAATTCCTGGACAAGTTCTAGCAGTTTTGGAGTGGAGTCTTTTGGGTTTTCCACATATAGTATCATATCATCTGCGAAGAGTGATAGTTTGACTTCTTCTTTACCAATTTGGATGCCTTTAATTTCTTTTGGTTGTCTGATTGCTGAGGCTAGGACTTCTAATACTATGTTGAATAGCAGTGGTGATAATGGACATCCCTGCCGTGTTCCTGACCTTAACGGAAAAGCTTTCAGTTTTTCTCCATTGAGAATGATATTTGCGGTGGGTTTTTCATAGATGGCTTTGATAATATTGAGGTATGTGCCCTCTATCCCTACACTTTGAAGAATTTTGATCAGGAAGGTATGCTGTACTTTGTCAAATGCTTTTTCAGCATCTATTGAGAGTATCATATGGTTCTTGTTCTTTCTTTTATTAATGTGTTCTATCACATTGATTGATTTGCGGATGTTGAACCAACCCTGCAGCCCTGGAATAAATCCCACTTGATCGTGGTGAATAATCCTTTTAATGTACTGTTGAATCCTATTGGCTAGTATTTTGGCGAGAATTTTTGCGTCTGTGTTCATCAAGGACATTGGTCTGTAGTTCTCTTTTTTGGTGGGATCCTTGTCTGGTTTGGGGATCAAGGTGATGCTGGCCTCATAAAATGAGTTTGGAAGTTTTCCTTCCGTTTCTATTTTTTGGAACAGTTTCAGGAGAATAGGAATGAGTTCTTCTTTAAATGTTTGGTAGAATTCCCCTGGGAAGCCGTCTGGCCCAGGGCTTTTGTTTGTTTGGAGATTTTTGATGACTGTTTCAATCTCCTTACTGGTTATGGGCCTGTTCAGGTTTTCTATTTCTTCCTGGTTCAGTTGTGGTAGTTTATATGTCTCTAGGAATGCATCCATTTCTTCCAGATTGTCCAATTTGTTGGCGTAGAGTTGCTCATAGTATGTTCTTATAATTGTCTGTATTTCTTTGGTGTTCGTTGTGATCTCTCCTCTTTCATTCATGATTTTATTGATTTGGGTCCTTTCTCTTTTCTTTTTGATGAGTCTGGCCAGGGGTTTATCAATCTTATTGATTCTTTCAAAGAACCAGCTCCTAGTTTCATTGATTTTTTTCTATTTTTTTTTTTGGTTTCTATTTCATTGATTTCTGCTCTGATCTTTATGATTTCTCTTCTCCTGCTGGGTTTAGGGTTTCCTTCTTGTTCTTTCTCCAGCTCCTTTACGCGTAGGGTTAGGTTGTGTACTTGAGACCTTTCTTGTTTCTTGAGAAAGGCTTGTACCGCTATATATTTTCCTCTCAGGACTGCCTTTGCTGTGTCCCACAGATTTTGAACTGTTGTGTTTTCATTATCATTTGTTTCCATGAATTTTTTCAATTCTTCTTTAATTTCCTGGTTAACCCATTCATTCTTTAGAAGGATGCTGTCTAGTCTCCATGTATTTGGGTTCTTTCCAGCTTTCCTCTTGTGATTGAGTTCTAGCTTCAGAGCATTGTGGTCTGAAAATATGCAGGGAATGATCCTAATCTTTTGATACCGGTTGAGACCTGATTTGTGACCCAGGATGTGATCTATTCTGGAGAAGGTTCCATGTGCACTAGAGAAGAATGTGTATTCTGTTGCTTTGGGATGAAATGTTCTGAATATATCTGTGATGTCCATCTGGTTCAGTGTGTCACTTAAGGCCTTTATTTCCTTGTTGATCTTTTGCTTGGATGATCTGTCCATTTCAGTGAGGGGAGTGTTCAAGTCCCCTACTATTATTGTATTATTATTGATGTGTTTCTTTGATTTTGTTATTAATTGGTTGATATAGTTGGCTGCTCCCACGTTAGGGGCATAGATATTTAAAATTGTTAGATCTTCTTGTTGGACAGACCCTTTGAGTAGGATATAGTGTCCTTCCTCATCTCTTATTATAGTCTTTGGCTTAAAATCTAATTGATCTGATATAAGGATTGCCACCCCAGCTTTCTTCTGATGCCCATTAGCATGGTAAATTGTTTTCCACCCCCTCACTTTCAATCTGGAGGTGTCTTCGCGTCTAAAATGAGTTTCTTGTAGGCAACATACTGATGGGTTTTGTTTTTTTATCCATTCTGATACCCTGTGTCTTTTGATTGGGGCATTTAGCCCATTAACATTCAGGGAAACTATTGAGAGATATGAATTTAGTGCCATTATTAGCCTGTAAGGTGACTGTTCCTGTATATTGTCTCTGTACCTTTCTGATCTACTACTTGTAGGCTCTCTCTTTGCTTAGAGGACCCCTTTCAATATTTCCTGTAGAGCTGGTTTGGTGTTTGCAAATTCTTTCAGTTTTTGTTTGTCCTGGAAGCTTTTGATCTCTCCTTCTATTTTCAATGATAGCCTAGCTGGATAGAGTATTCTTGACTGCATGTTTTTCTCGTTGAGTGCTCTGAATATATCATGCCAGCTCTTTCTGGCCTGCCAGATCTCTGTGGATAAGTCTGCCGCCAATCTAATATTTTTACCATTGTATGTTACAGACTTCTTTTCTCGGGCTGCTTTCAGGATTTTCTCTTTGTCACTAAGACTTGTCAATTTTACTATTAGGTGATGGGGTGTGGACCTATTCTTGTTGACTTTGAGGGGGGTTCTCTGCATCTCCTGGATTTTGATGCTTGTTCCCTTTGCCATATTAGGGAAATTCTCTCCAATGATTCTCTCCAATAGACCTTCTGCTCCCCTCTCTGTTTCTTCTTCTTCTGGAATCCCAATTATTCTAATGTTGTTTTGTCTTATGGTGTCACTTGTCTCTCGAATTCTCTCCTCATGGTCCAGTAGCTGTTTGTCCCTCTTTTGCTTGGCTTCTTTATTCTCTGTCATTTGGTCTTCTATATCACTTATTCTTTCTTCTGCCTCATTGATCCTAGCAGTGAGAGCCTCCATTTTTGATTGCACCTCATTAATAGCTTTTTTGATTTCAACTTGGTTAGATTTTAGTTCTTTAATATCTCCAGAAAAGGCTTTAATATCTCCAGAGAGGGTTTCTCTAATATCTTCCATGCCTTTTTCGAGCCCGGCTAGAATGTTCAGAATCGTCATTCTGAACTCTTGATCTGACATATTACCCATGTCTGTGTTGATTAGGTCCCTAGCCTTCGGTACTGTCTCTTGTTCTTTTGTTTGTGGTGATTTTTTCCGCCTTGTCATTTTGTCCAGATAAGAGGATATGAAGGAGCAAATAAACTACTAAAAGTGTGGCAAAGACCCCGGAAAAATGCGCTGTAACCAAATAAGAAGAGACCCCAAATTGTGGTGGGGAGAAAGGGGATAAAAACAGGTTCTGAAAAAAAAGAAAAAAAAGTTTAAAAAATAAAACAAATAAAAAAATATAAAAAAGAAAGAAAAAAATATATATTTAGATGAACTAGTCAAAAAACGTTAAAAAAGAAAAGGGTAAAAGTTTTAAAAAATTTAGCAGAAGAAAAAAGAAAAAAGAAAAAAAATTGAAAAAAGAAAAAAAAATTGAAAAAAGAAAAGAAAATTGAAGTAGCCGCAAGACTAAAGAATCATGGGGAGAAAGCCATGAGTTCCGTGCTTTGCTTTCTCCTCCTCTGGAATTGCTCTGCTCTCTTAGGAATTGAATCTGCTTTCTCCTTGATAGATGAACTTCGTCCTGGCTGGATATTTTGTTGATCTTCTGGGGGAGGGGCCTGTTGTAGTGACTCTTAAGTGTCTTTGCCCGAGGCGGGATTGCACCGCCCTTACCGGCGGCCGGACTAAGTAATCGGCTCAGGTTCACTTTTGGGAGCTTCTGTTCCCAGAACGCTTTCCGTAGAGTTCTGGAGGACGGGAATGAAAATGGCGGCCTCCCAGTCTCCGGCCCGGAGGAGCCGAGAGCCTGGGGCCCCACTCCTCAGTGTGCCCCCAGAGGACAGCACCCAATCACTCCCGTATCCCCAGCCTCTAGCCGCGCTCGGAGCTCACCCAGCCCGCGACCAGTTCAAGGTAACCCCGAGCTGAGAGTTCAGTCCTCGGCTCTGTCTCTGCAGCCGGCTTCTCCATTCTAATACCTGCGAGCTCTCCGACACTCCAACACCCCCAATCCTTCTGTGACCCTGCAGGGCCTGGGGCCACGCTGGCCCCGCGTGGGCTTCACCCCGGTTTAGCCCCTGGAGCAATGCCCCTCAGTGGAACAGACTTTTAAAAGTCCTGATTTTGTGCTCCGTTCCACCGCCGCTTGCCGGGAGCCGGCCCCTCCCCCCGTGGTCTATCTTCCCGTTGTTTTAGATTTACTTCTCCGCCAGTCCTACCTTTCAGAAAGTGGTTGATTTTCTGTTTCTAGAGTTGCTGTTCTTCTTCTCTTCGCTCTCCCGTTGGATTTGTAGGTGTTTGCAATGTTTAGATAAGCTATCGAGCTGATCTCCTGCTACCTGATGTAGTCTCAGGCTGCTACATCTCCGCCATCTTGACTCCACCCCCACACTCCATTTTTTAAAAAGATTATTATCATAAGCTGTTTAAGAAACACACTTTATACATCAAGACACAGAAAGGTTGAAATAAAAGGATGGAAAAAGAAATTAAATACAACACTTAAGAAAAAAATAGATCTTTCTTATGATACAATGACCAATTAATCATCAAAAAAAAAGTTTCAAATTTGCATGTAGCTAATAACATAATTTCAAAATATGTAAACAAAAGTTATAGCAGGATAGAAAGTTTTTAATCACTTCGGATCTTAACACACCTCTCTTGGTAACTAGGAAAACAGATAAAAAAATATCAGTAAGATTTTAGATGTATTAGCATGAGTAACTAACTTAAACTGACATATGTAAAAAGTAAAATCATAATTGGGCAATAACCCCAAAATGCACCATCTTTTGCAAGAGCACATAGAACACTTACCAAAATAACCACTTTTCTGGTCCAAAATGCAAGTCTTAACAAGGGTTCAAAGCATAGATTTTATGTTCTCAGACAACCGTAGAATTAAGTAGGAAATCTTTAACATAAAGTTAACAAAACTGAAAAAGAAAAAAAAAGGAAAACCCCAGATATTAAGGATAATAGACAATTTTAAAGGGCATCACTACAAATCCTACACACACTACATGGTTAATAAGAGAATATTATGAACCACTTCAGTAAAAATTTATTTTTTGAGAGAGAGAGCCAGAAGAGTGGGGGCAGAGGGTGGGAAACTCTGACAGAGACACCCAGGCACCCCTTTAGTAAATTTTAACTTTTAGGCAATGAATGAAAAACCTGAAATGCAGAGTACACCAAAACCACAACCATTAAATAAGAAAATTTTAACAATGTCAAGCATATTAATGCTATTGAATCTTTAACTTAAAACCATCTCCAAAAACTCCAGGCCTAAAGAGTTTCATTGATGAATTCTTTCAAATATTCATGGAAAATACTTACATGATTATTCCTTCCAGCACCAGGATACTACACATTCTTCTCAAGCACACACAGAATATTTTCCAGAGCATAAGTTAAGTCACAAAGCAAGCCTTAAAACAGATAAGAAGATTGAAATAATAGTGTTTTCTCCAGCCATAATGACATGAAACCAGAAATGAGTAGCAGGAAGAAAACTAGAAAATTCACAAACGTGTGGAAATTAAACAACACACTCCTGAACAACCAATGGGTAAAAGAAGAAATCGAAAGGGAAATTAAAAAATAACTGAAACAGGGACACCTGGGTGGTGGCTCTGTTTTTTAAGCATCCGACTCTTGATTTCAGATCAGGTCATGATCTCAGAGTTGTGAGACTAAGCCCCTCCCCACCCCATTTGTGTTCTCCCCCTTTCTTTTTCTCTCAATAAATATAAATAAAACATAACTAAAATAAATGAAAATGTGCACACAACATATTAAAACTTATGGTAAGCAGCAAAAGTTTTAAGAGGTAAGTTTACAGATAAAGGCATACATTAGGAAGAAAGATATCAAATAAAAAGCTTGATTTTACTCTTCAAGGAACTAGAAAAAGAATAATCTAAGCCCAAAGTTAATAGAAGAAGGAAATAACAGCAATCAAAGCAGAAACAAGTGAAATGGAGAATAGAAACCCAATAGAAATGATCAATAAAACTAAGAGCTGTTTTTTTTTAAGTTAAAGAAAACTGACAAAGCCTTAGCTAGACTAAAAAAAAAAGAGAAAGACTTAAAATCTGAAATAAAAGGGGAGACATTATAAATGATACAACAGGCATATAAAAGAATCATGAGACTACTATGAATAACAGCATGCCAACAAATTGGATAACCTAGGAGAAATGGATAAACTCTGGGAAAAACTACAACTTACAAACACTGAATCATGAAGAAACAGAAAACTTGAATATACCAATAACAAGTGAAGAGATTGCATCAGTAACCAAATGACTCCCAACAAAGAAAAGCACAGGACCAGATGGTTTCACTGGTAAACACTATAAAATATATATATATTTTATTTTCAGCATAACAGTATTCATTGTTTTGCACCACACCCAGTGCTACATGCAACACGTGCCCTTCCTAATTCCTACCACCTTGTTCCCCCAACCTCCCACCCCCTGCCCCTTCAAAACCCTCACATTGTTTTTCAGAGTCCATAGTCTCTCATGGTTCACCTCCCCTTCCAATTTCCCTCAACTCCCTTCTCCTCTCCATCTCCCCATGTCCTCCATGTTCTTTGTTATGCTCCACAAATAAGTGAAACCATATGATACTTGACTGTCTCTGCTTGACTTACTTCACTCAGCATCATCTCTTCCAGTCCCGTCCATGTTGCTACAAAAGTTGGGTATTCATCTTTTCTGATAGAGGCATAATACTCCATCATGTATTCGGACCACATCTTCCTTATCCATTCGTCTGTTGAAGGGCATCTTGGTTCTTTGTACAATTTGATGACTGTGGCCTTTGCTGCTATAAACATTGGGGTACAGATGGTCCTTCTTTTCACTACATCTGTATCTTTGGGGTATATACCCAGTAGTGCAATTGCAGGGTCATAGGGAAGCTCTATTTTTGGCTCCACACTGTTCTCCAAAGTGGCTGCACCAACTGGCATTCCCACCAACAGTGGAAGAGGGTTCCCCTTTCTCCAAATCCTCTCCAATACATGTTTTTTCCTGTCTTGGTAATTTTGGCCATTCTAACTGGTGTAAGGTGATATCTCAATGAGGTTTTAATTTGAATCTCCATGATGGCTAGTGATGATGAAAATTTTTTACGTGTCTGATAGCCATTTGTATGTCTTCCTTGGAGAGTGTCTGTTCATATCTTCTGCCCATTTTTGGATATTATTATCTGTTTTGCGTGTGTTGAGTTTGAGGAGTTCTTTCTAGATCCTGGATATCAACCTTTGGTCTGTACTCTCATTTGCAAATATCTTCTCCCATTCCGTGGGTTGCCTCTTTGTTTTGTTGACTGTTTCCTTTGCTGTGCAGAAGCTTTTGATCTTGATGAAGTCCCAAAAGTTCATTTTTGCTTTTGTTTCCTTTGCCTTTGGAGATATATCTTGAAAGAAGTTGCTGTGACTGATACCAAAGAGGTTACTGCCTATGTTCTCCTCTAGGATTCTGATGGATTCCTGTCTCACGTTGAGGTCTTTTATCCATTTCGAGTTTATCTTTGAAAACACTATAAAATATTAAAGATGAACTGGCAGTCTTCCACAGAAGATGGTGGAGTAGAAGGATCTCAAGCTCACCTCATCCTATGAATGTAAATAGGTAACATACACATCAGTGTAAAAATAACCCAGAAACTGACCCAAAGACTGGCAGAAGAGACACTCCACGGCTAACTGTAGAAAAGAGGCCACAGAGGAGAGGGTAGGAGGGCAGAGACAAGACTGGAAGCCAAGATGATCCACAGGATTGTCTGCAGGAGGGAATGATCAGGCAGGTATGAAGAGGAGAGAGGACTAAGCCCTCACACCGAGTACCCCAAGCAAAAGGGACCCACGCAGGGAAGAAGAATATACAGAACACTTGGCTTTGAAAACAAGAGTAGCCTAACAACCAATGGGGGCTTAACATCTAGAACTAAAAATCAGTGCTTTTGCCAAGAGAATGGAGACCCCACACTTAAAGGGAATAGCAGAACAAATAGCCCCACTGAGACACAGCGCAGAGGCAGCAGTTTAAAAAATGCCTGGAGTATATGAAAAGATTTATTTCCTCATCTGACAGCATGTATTGGAGGGCCAAGGGATCTTTGGGAGACTTCTCCGAGAACCAAAGAGTAGGCTGGCACCATTTACATCCCCTACACCCTAGCCTAGATACAAGGACAACTGCAGGAATCAGCACAGTTCTGACACTTCCCCCAGCTTGCTAACAGTGTACCCTACCCTGGAACACTTCTGCAAATCTCCCCCTTCCATTCCAGCTGGCTTTGGAAGACTTTTTCCAGGTGGTTACATGTCTCCTCACACAACTGATCACCGTGGATCTACTGAAAGAGAGATGATATTTGCAAATGACAGGGTAGGTATCCAAAATATATAAAGAAATCATACAACTGAACACCAAAAATCCCCATAAAATAACACTTAAAAATGGGCAGAAGAAATAAAAAACATTTCTCCAAAGAAGATATACAGATGGCCAACAGACATATGACAAGATGCTTAACAGCTGTCATCAGCAGGGAAATGCAAATCAAAACCACAGTGAGGTACCACCTCACACCTGTCAGAATGACTAAAAGCAAAAACACAAGAAAAAACAAATGTGGTTTTATTGGTGGGAACAAAAACTTGTGCAGCCACTGTGGAAAACAGTATAAAGCTTCCTCAAAAAATACAAAACAGAATTACTCTGTGTTTCATTAATTCCACTATGGAATATTTACCCAAAGAATACAAAACCAGTAATTCAAAAAGATATATACACCCTTATGTTTATTGCAGCATTATTTATGATAGTGACGATATGGAAGCAACTCATGTCCGTCAATAGATGAATTGATAAATAAAATATGGTATATATATTTAATGCAATTTTATTCCTCAACCATAAAAAAGAATGCAACATTGCCATTTGCAATAACATGTGTGGGGAGGGATAGAGGGTATAATGCTAAGTGAAAAAAAGTCAGAGAAAGACAGATACCATATAATTCCACTCATATGTATAATTTAAGAAACAAAACAAATGAACAAAGGAAAACAAAAGGGACAAACCAAGAAACATACTCTTAGTCTTTTTATTATTTGTACCAGTCAGTGATATTTCTGTTTCAAATTCAATTATTTTTCTAAAAATCTCTTGGTTCAGACAAATTCTCATATTTGCAGGTTCATTTGCTTTCATTTATTTACTATATATTTTGCCAGAGATAATTATTATTACTTTTAAAGTGATCACATTTACATGACTATAGTATCATTTAGTGTAGACCTTAGTTTAATTTACCATAAATTGAGAAAAGAAGTACATTGATGCTTGTAGATATCACCCATTGATTAAAATAGCATTTCTGTCACATTTACTACAATTTCATAATAGATTAGAAGGTACAACATGAATTCTTTCAAGAATTCTATCATGCTTTTAAAATTTTTTTTAATTTTTTTATAAACATATAATGTATTATTAGCCCCAGGGGTACAGGTCTGTGAATCGCCAGGTTTACACACTTCACAGCATTCACCATATCACATACCCTCCCCAATGTCAATAACCCCACCACCCTCTCCCTACCCCCCTCCCACCCCTCAGCCACCCTCAGTTTGTTTTGTGACATTGAGAGTCTCTTATGGTTTGTCCCCCTCCCGATCCCATCTTGTTTCATTTATTCTAAGAAACATACTCTTAACTATAGGGAACAAACTAATGGTTACCAGAGGGGAGGTGAGTGGGGATGGATGAAAACAGGTGAAGAAGATTAAGAGTACAGTTATCATGATAAGGACTAGATCAAGATTTGACAAATACATAAGCAGATTCCTCCTAAAAATGTGTGCTATGAAACAATCTATTCAGGGATATCAAAACCATAAAATTAAAAAAAATGATTATAGTTTGACTTATATGACCCTATAAACTTTGTGACATATTTGAATATGCCATCAAGTGTTTGAAGAGCTTTTATTTCAAAGGAGTGATTTGGAGCTTGCATTTGATTCCTCTCTTAACAAATTCCTATAAAATAACCAAGTGAATACAAAAGTTGGAAAAAGTCATCTGCAACAAAACATAAAAATATAAATAAATGTAGTAGTAAGTTTTGTGAACATGGGTTAGGCAATGACATAACATCATATATATGTAATATCAATATCCCAAGTAACATAAATATGAGTAACAGAAGTAAAAAATGGATAAATTGGATTACATCAAAACCCAAAATTTGAAAGGACACAATTAAGAAAGTAAAAAGGCAGCAAATAGATCAAAAAAATTGCAAATTATATGTCTGATAAGGGACTTGTATCCAGAATAAAGATCTTCTACAACTGTAAAAAGATTAAAAACTCCATTATAAAATGGTCAAGGATAAGAATATATATTTCTCCAAAGAAGATATACAAATTGCCAATAAGCACATGAAAACATACTCAACATCATTAGGACGATGCAAATGAAAACCACAGTGGAATACCACTTCTTATCCACACGGACAGCTAAAGTTAAAAAAAAAAAAAGTAAAGAAAAAGAAAAGCGTTGATGAGGACACAGAGAAACTGAAATGCCCATACACTGTGCTCTGGGCTGGTATGATAATAATATGGTGCAGCCACTTTGGAAAACTGCCAGCCATTCCTCAAAATGTTAAGTACAGAGTTCACATATGATCCAGCAATTCTACTTCCAGAGATAGACACTAGGAAAGTGGAAACAGACATTCACACAAAAACATTTTAATGTGGGGCACCTGGGTGGCTCAGTGGGTTAAAGCCTCTGCCTTCAGCTCAGGTCATAATCCCAGGATCCTGGGATCAAGCCCCGCACCTGGCTCTCTGCTCTGCAGGGAGCCTGCTTCCTCCTCTCTCTCTGCCTGCCTCTCTGCCTCCTTGTGATTTCTCTCTGTCAAATAAATAAAATATTTTAAAATTTTTTTTAATGCATAACTCATAATAGACCAAAAATGGAAACAACTCAAATGTCCACAAACTATTGAATAGATAATACAAGGTGGTATATCCATATAAAGGAATGTTATTCAGCCATCAAAAGAAATAAATTACTGATATATGTTACTACTTAAATCATTCTTCTACACATTATGTTAAGTGAAAGAAGCCAGTGATAAAAGACCATGTATTCTGTGATTCCATTTATATGAAATGTCCAGAATAGGTCAGTCTACAGAAGCAGAAAGTAGATTAATGGTTTCCAGGGTCTAGAGAGAGGTGAGGTTGAAAAGTGATTGCCTATGGGTCCAGCATCTCTTTGTGGGATAAAGAAAATTCTGTTTGAGAGTATGAGATAGTAGTGTCCTTGATGTACCTGGTACAAGCAAGTCTAACAATTTCTCTAATTATAAGGGTATTTGGGAATCACTGGGACTTATCTCCTAAACTGTGTAACCTTACAGAGTTTTCTAATATGGCCTTATATGTGTATTAGAAAAAACACAATCCATGGTTTATTCAAAATAGAGCTCTTAAAAAATAATTCATGAAAGTGGATATACAATGGAAAAATTATTGGCAATCATCTGGATCAACATACTAAGAGTACTTTAACTAAACCCTGGTGAGAAATTAAGAAGAAACACAATTATGATAAGATAATATCCCTAAGAAAGTGAGTGCATCTTAGCTTCCTTAATACTGACATAGGAAATAAAAAGCAGCAGATTGAAAAGCACCTAGTCCAGAAGCAAGGGGAAGCGACTGACTAATCTAAAGCTGGGGACACAGGAACCTGAAGGGACTTTATCCAGAGATGAAAACACTGGTTGACACCATTTTTGCAACCTCATTCTGACCCGCTATGGAAGGAGTACCCTGAAGGTACCATTTTTAGTGCCTTCCCTCATGCCTGCTAGCAATGGAGGACATATTTTATCCATCCTGCACAGAGAGCTGGGTAAAACCAAGATGGGTAAGCATTTGGTGTCCTGTCCCTTCCACTCCCCCAACCTCTTCAGCATTTGATGTGTAAACAGCAGGGAAGGGAGAGTGCCCTAAACCCTACCCATGCCATGCAGAAGACAAGGCGCAACTGGAAAAACAAAAGACTTAAATCATGCTCTCCCTGTGCAGTAGCCAAGTCTGAATATGCCCAGGCAGGTGCTCCCGGCCCTGACCTCCCTGGGCAGTAGTGTGGCCCTACCACTGCTGGAAGGCACGCATAGCCCACAAAGAGTGCGTGGCTCATCAGAGAAGACTGTACTTTTGGCCCACATAGAATAGCTCATATACAAGATACTTCCTTCAAGGCTAAGACAGGTTTCTACTTCACCTAATGTATTTAGACCATCACAGAATGACAAGCAGAATGAGGAGACAGAGGATTATGTTCCAAACCAAGGAATAAGACAAAACTCAGAAAAAGACCTTAATGAAACAGTTAAGCAACCTACTCTATAAAGAGTTCAAAGTAATAGCCATAAAGATACTCACTAATCTCAGGGAAAGAACAGAGGAACACAGGAAGAACTTAAACAGTAAGCAAGAAAATGTAAAAAAGTACTAAACAGTGAAGAAAACCACCAACAAAATGACAAGGCAAGCTCCAGCATGGAAGATGATACTTATAAAACCATATCTCTAATAAGGGGTTGATATCCAAAATACATAAAGAACACATACAACTTAATAATAAATAACAACCAAAAAATATTAATAAAGGGGCAGAGGACTTGAATAAACATTTCTCCAGATGGCCGAAAGACAGAGGAAAAGATGGTGAACATCACTAGTCATCAGTGAAATGAAAATCAAACCACAATGAGATACCACCTCACACTTGCTGGAAGGGGCTAGTATAAAAAAATTAAAAAAACAAGAATAACAAGTGTTGGAAAAGATATGGAGAAACGGGAACTCTCATTCACTGTTTGTGGGAATGTAAATTGGTGCAGCCACTATGGAAAACATTACGGAGTTTCCTCACAAAACTAAAAATAGAACTACTATATGATCCAGTAATTCCACTTCTGGGTATTTACCCAAAGAATACGAAAACACTAATTTGAAAAGATACAGGTACCCTGAAATTTACTTCAGTATTCTTTACAATAGCCAAGATATGGAAGTAACCCAAGTGTCTATCAACAGATAAATGTATCTATAAAACAACATTACCCAGCCATAAAAAAGAATGAAATATCACCATTTGTGACAACATGGATGGACCAAGAAGGTATGATGCTAAGTGAAACAAGCCAGACAAAGAGAAATACCTTATGATTGTGCCTGCATGTGAAATCTTAAAAACCACAGAAAGGGACCAAAAAGACAGACTCTCAAACACAGAAAACAAACTGATGATTGCCAGTGGGGAGGTCGGTGGGGGAATAGGTGTAGTAGATGGAGATTAAGAGGTTGAAACTCCCAGTTATAAGATAAATGTGATGGGGATGAAAAGTATAGCTTAAGAAATATAGTCAATAATATTGTAATAATGTATGGTGACAGAGGGTGACTACACTTTTTCGTGGTAAGCGTTGAGTAATAGAATTGCTGAATTAAGATATTATAATCTGACAGCAATATAACATTGTATGTCAATTATGCATCAATAATAAAAAAATAAAAATTAAAAACAGAAACAAGGAATAGAAGCAGAAAAGTACCTCAGTATAACATCTATGAAAAGCCACAGCTTAACATTACAATAGTGAAACACTAAAAGCTCTTTCTCCAGATCAGGAATAAGGCAAAAATGCCCATTCCCACCATTTCTTTCAACATGATATTGAAAGTACAATCCAAAGCAATTATGCAAGAAGGAGAGATAAAAGGTATCTTCTATATAGGAAAGTGAGCAATAATATTATATATTTGTACGCTACATGATCTTATATGTAGAAAATCATAAAGATTTCATCAAAAACACTTTTGGAACTAATAAATTCAGCAAAGTTGCAGGACATAAAACTAACACACAAAAAACAGTTGTACTTGTGATAAGCACTGGGTGACGTATGTAAGTTTTGAATCACTAAATTTTACACTTGAAACTAATATTACACTGTGTATTAACTAACTGGAATTTCAATAAAAACTAAAAAGAAAAATTACTTGCATTTCTATGTGCTAACAATAAAAGTACAAAAAGGAAATTAAGAAGTCAATTTCATTTACAATAACATCAAAACAAAGACTTAGGAATAAATCTAAGCAAGGAGGTGAAAGACTTTATCCGGAAAACTATTAACATCAATAAAGAAATTAGAGACACAAATAAATGTAAATGTATCCTGCACATTCATGGATTGGAAGACTTAATATTGTTAAGATGTCCATATAACTAACAATAAACTACAGATTCAATGTAGTATCTATGCTATGCGAATTTCACAAACTTGCTACAACCAATCTAGAAAATAGAGGGGAAATGTTTACAATAGTTAAAAAATGTCATAAAGATGAAAAAACCTCTAACAAAAAAATGATACAAGACCTTTCATCTCAATACGAAAACATATAACTGAGAGAAATTAAGTGAAGAAATTTCACCACACACAAAATTTAATTTAAAATAGATCATATTCTCAAATGTAAAAGCTAAAATATTTAGGCATCTAGTTTATAACAGAATATATTCATGATTTTCAGAGATATGAGTTCTTAAAACACTACTGTCTATAAGTATATATATATATATGTATATAAACTTGACATCATTAAAGAACTTCTGTTTACTGAAAACACCACTAAGAAAGTGAAATGCTAAGTCATCAAAAAAATTACATCATTGCAAACATATATCCAGCTAAGGATTTTATTATACATTATTCAAAAAAATCTTGTGTAAGTCAATAAAATACAGATGATCCAACTAACAACCGAGCAAACAATTTGAATGGACACTTCATGAAAAAGATTTCCAAACAAAAGGCAGAAATAGCCATAAATACAGAGAGCAAACACAGTTGCCAGAGGGGAGGAGGACAGGGGGATGGGCGAAATGGGTGAATGGGGAATGGGAGACACAGGCTTCTAGTTATGGAATGAAGTAGTCATTGGGGATGGAAGGTACAGCATAGGGAATATAGTCAATGGTATTGTAACAACATTGTATGGTGACAGTAGCTACACTTGTGAGCACAGCATAACATAGAGATTATCTAAACCATGATACTATACACCTGAAACTAATGTAACATTGTTAACTATATTCAAATAAAAAAATAAAAATTTTGAGTGAAAAAATAAAAATATTGAGCAGAAAAAAAATTTCCACGTGAAAAATATGTTCACTATCTTTACTTACCAAGAATATACAAATTAAGGCACAGATACACACCCAGAAGAATGGCTAAAATACGTGTGTGTGTGAATTTATTTATTTAAAGATCTATTTACTTTAAAGACAGCAAGAGAGAGAGTGTATAAGGGGTAGAGGGAGACAGAAAGAGAGACTTAAGCAGATCCACATGGGGCTTGATCTCACAACCCCGAGATCATGACCTGAGCCAAAATCAAGGCCTGGACACTTAGCTGACTGTGTCACCTGAGAGTCCCTCAAACATATATATTTTAAAGATGGATAATTACAAGTGTTGAAGAGGATGTGGAGGCACAGAAACTCTCTTAAAATGCCGGGAGATTGTAAATTAGTACAATCACATCTGAAGAATATCTGACAATTTGTAACACTAAATCTCTATCTACTCAAGGATTAAAAAGTCCCACTTAATATAACATCGAACAGAAATGAGAGTTATGTCCTTCAATAAACACGTATATGAATTGTGATAACATCTGTATTTGTATCTTCCAAAAATGAGGAACCATCCAAAAAGTCCAACAGTGTTATGTGTAAGTAAATTTGATATGTTCATACAATGCAAGCAATAATACATCTCAGTGGCAACAAAAGTATACAAATACTGACAAATATAATGGTTTGGAAAAATTTCACATCAAGTAATCAAATATATGGAGCACATGTATCCTATTATCTCATTTAGATGAAGTTCAAAGTTAATCAAATGTGATATAAATCATTTAAAAAAGTTACCCATAAGGATTACTGACTGAGATGGTGGCATGAGGATGCCTCTTTGATGTTCTATTTCTCCATTTGGTTGGAAGTTTACATAAGTAAAAATTCAACTGATTGTAAATTTGAACTAAAAATAAATATTCCAAACATCTGCATCATGCAAGATCTTTATATCTAGAGAACTTCTATATATTAATAATAAAAACAAACAGTATGTAAAGTGACAATATGAACGTGAAATCTTCAGAATATGTAACTAATAAAAATCTTTTTTTAATTCAAAAGTTTGCTTTAATTCATTTGATAACATTAGCATAACCTCAATATTAAACTTAACAATGGTAGTACAAAATCCTTAATAAATCACAAGAACCTGGAATTTGGAAGGATATTTTAATACTATCTCCTGACCAAGTAGAGTTTATCAGGAAGCAGTATAGTGGTTTAAGACACCAGACTCTGGAGCCAGAAAGCCTAGGAATAGTTTAACATCATTTTTTAAATTTTTAAATTTTTTTTATAAACATATAATGTATTATTAGCCCCAGGGGTACAGGTCTGTGAATCGCAAGGTTTACACACTTCACAGCACTCACCATAGCACATACCCTCCCCAATGTCCATAACCCCACCACCCTCTCTCTACACCTTCCCCCCCAGCCACCCTTAGGTTGTTTTGTGACATTAAGAGTCTCTTATGGTTTGTCTCCCTCCCGATCCCATCTTGTTTCATTTACTCTTTTCCTACCCCTCCACCACCCCCACCAGAGTTGCATCTCCACTTCCTCATATCAGGGAGATCATGTGATAGTTGTCATTCTCTGACTGACTTATTTCGCTCAGCATAATACCCTTCAGTTCCATCCATGTCATCGTAAATGGTAAGATTTCATTTCTTTTGATGGCTGCATAGTATTTAATTTTATATATATACCACTTCCTCTTTATCCATTCATCTGTTGATGGACATCTGGGTTCTTTCCATAGTTTGGCTATTGTGGACATTGCTGCTATAAACATTTGGGTGCACATGCCCTTTCAGATACATTTGTATCATTAGGGTAAATACCCAGTAGTGCAATTGCTAGGTCATAAGGTAGCTCTATTTTCAACTTTTTTTTAAATTTTATTTATGTGACACAGAGAAATCACAACTAGGCAGAGAGGCAGGCAGAGAGAGAGGAGGAAGCAGGCTCCCTGCAGAGCAGAGAGCCCAATGTGGGGCTCGATACCAGGACCCTGGGATCATGATCCGAGCCGAAGGCAGAGGCTTTAACCAACTGAGCCACCTAGGTGCCCCTATTTTCAACTTTTTGAGGAACCTCCATGCTGTTTTCCAGAGTGGTTGCACCAGCTTGCATTCCCACCAACAGTAGAGGAGGGTTCCCCTTTCTCCGCATCCTCGCCAGCATCTGTCATTTCCTGACTTGTTCATTTTAGCCATTCTGACTGGTGTGAGGTGATATCTCATTGTGGTTTGATTTGTATTTCCCTGATGCCCAGTGATGTGGAGGACTTTTTCATGTGTCTGTTGGCCATCTGGATGTCTTCTTTGCAGAAATGTCTGTTCATGTCCTCTGCCCATTTCTTGATTGGATTATTTGTTCATTGGGTTTTGAGTTTCATAAGTTCTTTGTAGATTTTGGATACTAGCCCTTTATCTGATATGTCGTTTGCAAATATCTTCTCCCATTCTGTCAGTTGTCTTTTGGTTTTGTTAACTGTTTCCTTTGTTGTGCAAAAGCTTTTGATCTTGATGAAATCCCAGTTGTTCATTTTTGCCCTGGCTTCCCTTGCTTTTGGCTATATTCCTAGGAAGAAGTTGCTGCGGCTGAGGTGGAAGAGGTTGCTGCCTGTGTTCTCCTCAAGGATTTTGATGGATTCCTTTCTCACATTGAGGTCCTTCATCCATTTGGAGTCTATTTTCGTGTTGTGGTGTAAGGAAATGATCCGGTTTCATTTTTCTGCATGTGGCTGTCCAATTTTCCCAGCACCATTTGTTGAAGAGGCTGTCTTTTTCCCATTGGACATTCTTTCCTACTTTGTGAAAGATTAGTTGACCATAGAGTTGAGGGTCTATGTCTGGGCTCTCTATTCTGTTCCATTGATCTATGTGTCTGTTTTTGTGCCCATACCATACTGTCTTGATGATGACAGCTTTGTAATAGAGCTTGAAGTCTGGAATTGTGATGCCACCAACATTGGCTTTCTTTTTTCAATATTCCTTTGTCTATTCAAGGTCTTTTCTGGTTCCATATAAATTTTAGGATTATTTGTTCCATTTCTTTGAAAAAAATGGGTGGTATTTTGACAGGGATTGCATTAAATGTGCAGATTGCTTTAGGTAGCATAGACATTTTCACAACATTTGTTCTTCCAATCCATGAGCATGGAACATTTTTCCATTTCTTTGTGTTTTCCTCCATTTTTTTATGAGTACCTTATAATTTTCTGAATATACATTCTTTGCCTCTTTGGCAGTTTTTGTTTGTCCTGGAAGCTTTTTCTCTATTCTTCTATTTTCAATGTTAACCTAGCTGGGTATAGTATTCTTGGCTGCATGTTTTTCGCGTTTAGTGCTCTGAATGTATCATGCCAGCTCTTTCTGGCCTGCCAGGTTTCTGTGGATATGTCTGCTGCCAATCTAATATTTTTACTATTGTATGTTATAGACTTCTTGTCCCAGGCTGCTTTCAGGATTTTCTCTGTGTCACTAAGACTTGTAAATTTTACTATTAGATGACAGGGTGTGGACCTATTCTTATTGATTTTGAGGGGCATTCTTTGAACCTCCTGGATTTTGATGCTTGTTTCCGTTGCCATATTAGGGAAATTCTCTACAATAATTCTCTCTAATATACCTTCTGTTCCCCCTCTTTCTTCCTCTTCTGGAATCCCAATTATTCTAATGTTGTTTCATCTTATTGTATCACTTATCTCTTGAATTCTCCCCTCGTGGTCCAGTAGTTTTTTGTCACTATTTTTCTCAGCTTCTTTATTCTCTGTCATTTGGTCTTCTATATCACTAATTCTCTCTTCTGCCTCATTTATCCTAGCAGTAATAGCCTCTCCTTTTGATTGCTCCTCATTAATAGCATTTTTTATTTCAACTTGGTTAGATTTTAGTTTTTTTTTTTTTTTTTATCCAGAAAGGGCTTTTATTCCTCCAGACAGGGTTTCTCTAATATCTTCCATGCCTTTTTTGAGCCCAGCTAGAACCTTGAGAATCATCATTCTGAACTCTAGATCTAACATATTACCAATGGCTTTATCAATTAGGTCTCTAGCCTTTGGTACTGCTTCTTGTTCTTTTTTTTTTTGTGGTGAGTTTTTCTGCCTTGTCATTTTGTCCAGATAAGAATATATGAAAGAGTAAATAAAATACTAAAAGGGTGGCAAAGACCCCAGGAAAATGTGCTTTTACCAAGTCAGAAGATACCCAAAATCATGGGGGAGGGGGAAGAAAAGGGGTAAAAAGAAGTTCAGGAAAAAAAAATTTAAAAAGAGAACAAATTTATATATATATCTATATATATATATATCTATATATATATCTATATCTATCTATCTATCTATCTATCTATCTATCTATATATATATATATATGGCAGGTGACCAGAACAGGTCACCTGCTTAATTTTGGGAGTATTTTGGTCTCTTAGAAGAAACTTCCCCCAAAATTTTAAAGAATGAAAAACATATATAAGGGTAAATACAATGAAGGGATGTAATATGACCATAAAGATGAAAAAAAAATTTCTTTTTCTTATATTTATTTATTCATTTTTTCAGCGTAACAGTATTCATTGTTTTTGCACAACACCCAGTGCTCCATGCAATACGTGCCCTCCCTATTACCTACCACCTGGTTCCCCAACCACCCCCCCAGCCCCTTCAAAACCCTCAGGTTGTTTTTCAGAGTCCATAGTCTCTTATGGTTCGCCTCCCCTTCCAATTTCCCTCAACTTCCTTCTCCTCTCCATCTCCCAATGTCCTCCATGTCATTTGTTATGCTCCACAAATAAGTGAAACCATATGATACTTGACTCTCTCTGCTTGACTTATTTCACTCAGCATAATCACTTCCAGTCCCATCCATGTTGCTACAAAAGTTCGTATTTATCCTTTTTTTTTTTTTAATACACATATAATGTATTTTTATCCCCAGGGGTACAGGTCTGTGAATCACCAGGTTTACACCCTTCACAGCACTCACGATAGCACATACCCTCCCCAATGTCCATAACCCCTCCCCCTTCCCAACCCCACCTCCCCCCAGTAACCCCCAGTTTGTTCTGTGAGATTAAGAGTCATTTATGGTTTGTCTCCCTCCCAATCCCATCTTGTTTCATTTATTCTTCTCCTACCCCCCTAAACCCCCCATGTTGCATCTCCACATCCTCATATCAGGGAGATCATATGATAGTTGTCTTTTTCCGATTGACTTATTTCACTAAGCTTGATACCCTCAAGTCCCATCCACGTCGTCGCAAATGGCAAAATTTCATTTCTTTTGGTGCCTGCATAGTATTCCATTGTGTATATATACAACCTCTTCTTTATCCATTCATCTGTTGATGGACATCTAGGTTCTTTCCATAGTTTGGCTATTGTAGACATTGCTGCTATAAACATTTGGGTACACATGTCCCTTCGGATCACTATGTTTGTATATCTTTAGGGTAAATACCCAGTAGTACAATTGCTGGGTCATAGGGTAGTTCTATTTTCAACATTTTGAGGAACCTCTATGCTGTTTTCCAGAGTGGTTGCACCAGCTTGCATTCCCACCAACAGTGGAGGAGGATTCCCCTTTCTCCACATCCTCGCCAGCATCTGTCATTTCCTGACTTGTTCATTTTAGCCATTCTGACTGGTGTGAGGTGATATCTCATTGTGGTTTTGATTTGTATTTCCCTGATGCCGAGTGACGTGGAGCACTTTTTCATGTGTCTGTTGGCCATCTGGATGTCTTCTTTGCAGAAATGTCTGTTCATGTCCTCTGCCCATTTCTTGATTGGATTGTTTGTTCTTTGGGTGTTGAGTTTGCTAAGTTTCTTATAGATTTTGGATACTAGCCCTTTATCTGATATGTCATTTGCAAATATCTTCTCTCATTCTATCAGTTGTCTTTCGGTTTTGTTAACTGTTTCCTTTGGCTTTCTCCCCATGATTCTTTAGTCTTGCGGTTAATTCAATTTTTTTTTCAATTTTTTTTCTTTCTTTTTTCTTCTTCTGCTAAATTTTTTAAACTTTTACCCTTTTCTTTTTTAACGTTTTTTTGACTAGTTTATCTAAAATATATTTTTTTCATTCTTTTATATATTTTTTCTTTATTTGTTTTATTTTTAAATTTTTTCTTTTTTTTTCTGAACCTCTTTTATCCCCTCTCTCCCCCTCCACAATTTGGGGTCTCTTCTGATTTGGTTACAGCGCATTTTTCTGGGGCCTCTGCCACCCTTTTAGTATTTTATTTGACCCTTCATTTCCTCTTATCTGGACAAAATGACAAGGCGGAAAAAATCACCACAAACAAAAGAACAAGAGGCAGTACCAAAGGCTAGGGACCTAATTAACACAGACATTGGTAATATGTCAGATCAAGAGTTCAGAATGACGATTCTGAATGTTCTAGCCGGGCTTGAAAAAGGCATGGAAGATATTAGAGAAATCCTGTCTGGAGATATAAAGCCCTTTCTGGAGAAATTAAAGAACTAAAATCTAACCAAGTTGAAATCAAAAAAGCTATTAATGAGGTGCAATAAAAAATGGAGGCTCTTACTGCTAGGATAAATGAGGCAGAAGAAAGAATTAGTGATATAGAAGACCAAATGACAGAGAATAAAGAAGCCAAGCAAAAGAGGGACAAACAGCTACTGGACCACGAGGGGAGAATTTGAAAGATAAGTGACACCATAAGATGAAACAACATTAGAATAATTGGGATTCCAGAAGAAGAAGAAAGAGAGAGGTGAGCAGAAGGTCTATTGGAGAGAATTATTGGAGAGAATTTTCCTAACATGGCAAAGGGAACAAGCATCAAAATCCAGGAGGTGCAGAGAACCCCCCTCAAAGTCAACAAGAATAGGTCCACACCCCGTCACCTAATAGTAAAATTTACAAGTCTTAGGGACAAAGAGAAAATCCTGAAAGCAGCCCAGGAAAAGAAGTCTGTAACATACAATGGTAAAAATATTAGATTGGCAGCAGACTTATCCACAAAGACCTGGCAGGCCAGAAAGAACTGGCATGATATATTCAGAGCACTAAACGAGAAAAACATGCAGCCAAGAATACTCTATCCAGCTAGGCTATCATTGAAAATAGAAGGAGAGATAAAATGCTTCCAGGACAAACAAAATCTGAAAGAATTTGCAAACACCAAACCAGCTCTACAGGAAATATTGAAAGGGGTACTCTAAGGAAAGAGAGATCCTAAAAGTAGTAGATCAGAAAGGTACAGAGACAATGTATAGTAACAGTCACCTTACGGGCTAATAATGGCACTAAATTCATATCTCTCAATAGTTACCCTGAATGTTAATGGGCTAAATGCCCCAATCAAAAGACACAGGGTATCAGAATAGATAAAAAACCAAAACCCATCAAAAAATTTATTTCTAATAAAGGAGTTGAGAAAATAATTTAGTTAGGAGAATAAAGAAAAAGAAAGTGGAGAGAATTTGCTCAGGCTGGAGACTAGATCAAGCCTGGTGCTAGATTTATATTTTGATATTAGAAGTATATTTTGATCTAATAGAAGAAGTTGTACCCCAAATTTTTTTTTAAGAAAAACCCTATGTGTATACAAAAAATAAAGTTAGATACAATGAAGGATAAAATATGACTATAATGAAAGTTCAAAAAAGATTTTTTTTATGAAATGTATTAAGATTAACTAGCTAAAAATGCTAAAAGAGGAAAGGGTACAAATTAAAAAAATTAGCAGAAGAAAAATAATTTTAAAAAATTAACTTTGTAAGACTAAAGATTCATGGGGAGAAAGCCATGAATTCCATGCTTTGCTTTCTCCTCCTCCGGAATTCTGCTGTTCTCCTTGGTAAGTGAACTTGGTCTTGGCTGGATTTCTTGTTGATCTTCTGGGGGAGGGACCTGTTGTAGTGATTCTCAAGTGTCCTTGCCCCAGGTGGAATTGCACTGCCCTTATCAGAGGCCAGGCTAAGTAATCCGCTGGGGTTCACTTCCAGGAGCTTTTGTTCCTGAATGCTTTCCGTAGAGTTTTGTAGGATGAGAATGAAAATGGTGGCCTTCCAATCTCTGGCCTGATGGAGCCAAGAGCTCAGGGCCCCACTCTTCAGTGCACCCTCAGAGAAAAGCTCTCAATCACTCCCATCTCCCTGGCCTCTGGCTGCACTCTGAGCTCACCCAGCCTGTGACCAAGCATCTCTGTCTCTGTCACACAGCTCTGCCCAGAGTCTCCGAACCCCACAGATCCCTGAGCTTTTCCAGGTCGGGGTCTCCCTGGATCTTGTGGGGACCCCACCCACAGAGCACCAGCCTGTGCCACGGATTACGGTTCAAGGTAACCCCAAGTTAAGAGTCATTCCTTGGCTCTGTTGCTGTAGCCAGCTTCCCTGCTCTAATACCTGCAAGCTCTGTGACACTCAGACACCCCTGATCCATCTGTGACCCCGCGGGACCTGAGGCCATGCTTTCCCGTGTGGGCTTCACCCCAGTTTAGCCTCTGGAGTGATGTCCCTCAGTGAAGCAGACTTTTAAAAGTCCTGATTTTGTGCTCTGTTGCTCCACCACTTGCTGGGAGCTGGCCCCTCCCCCTGTGCTCTATCTTTCCATCACTTTGGATTCACTTCTCTGCCAGTCCTACCTTTCAGAAAGTGGTCAATTTTCTGCTTCTAGAATTGTTGCTCTTCTTCTCTTTGATCTCCTGTTGGATTTGTAGGTGTTTGGAATGGTTTGAGCTATCTGGCTGATCTCCTGCTACCTGATGTCGTGTCAGCCTGCTACTCCTCTGCCATCTTGACTCCTCCCCTCTAACTAATAAAAATCTTAAAAAATGTTCATTTGCACTGTGATAAGGCAAACACAAATTAAGATAACAAGGTATAATTTTTACCCATCACACTTGTAAAATTAAAAATAAATAACAGTAACAACTGATATTATCCAGTGTGGAAAAGAGTGTGAAATTAGTGTCATGTATATTATTCATGGGAGCATAAGGTTGTCTAGCTACTTTGGGAGAAAAAAAAATATTCTGTCAACATCTGCCTCAGAAATTTCACTTTCAGGTCTCTATCCCTTATAAATAATAAATGTCTAAAAAACAATGAACAAAATTCAAAATTCAATATTTTTTACTACACCATTTGTAACAATAATAAGTAGATGATGTACATGTTGTTAAGAGAGTACTTCATTATAGCATACCGTGTATTAAATGCTAATTCTTTTACCTCAGAGAAATAATTTTTTACTCAATTTGATTGATAGGATAAAAAAGGGAGTCACCTGAATGTATAAATAGCCCTTTTTATCATTCTATTTTTATCTTTAAGAGCACAACCTGCTCCCATATTTCCACAGTTAGTACAGATGATAAGAAATGTGTTATATACAATAAGTTGGACAGAAATGTACTCTAGATGGGCAGACATTCAAGAAACTTAAGTGAGGGTCAATGACCTAGCAATAAACTCAAAGTGAAATGATCGTTCCTCCAGCCCTGTGCAAAGGGTAGAGCCCCACAAGAGTTATAGGGATAGAGAAGTTAACAGGGTTACTACAGCAGCCTAACCATCTACATAGGGTGATTTGCCATCCCAAGGAAAATCTCTTCAGATCCTAATGCCCATCCCATGGAATCTTAAATTCTGGTTTTGAAATTTTTTTCCTGAAGACTTTTATTAAAAAACAAAAACAAAAACAAAACAAACAAACAAAAGAAACCCTAGTATGTCAAGGAAAATTAACTTCGTTCTTGATAGTAAAGGTAAAAATGAAGATGGGAGGAAAATACTGATTGATGGAAGACAGAGATGTATCAGGTTGAAGTTAAAGACCCCAGACCAGGTGACTTCATATTCCAAAATACGTTGGCTACTTCATCATTGTCTTAAATTTGAAACTTACTGAAGAATATATATTCAGTATCAGCTAAGGAGAAAATAACTTCTAATGAATCAACAAGGGTATATCATAGAGAGAAGTATTTCCTCTGAAATGTGAATATTCTTGCATTTTGTGTGAAGTATCTCATTCACTTCCAAAGTTACTAATGCCCCTTGTTTAATTTATTTGATCAAGGAGCCAGGTCAAATAGATAAAAACCAGAGGTGGTGAGAAATTTTGTCCTGGCAGGCTTCTCAGAGACCCCATCTATTGAGGGAAGGTTATTTGGACTATGTCTTTTCTTCTATGTGTCCAACTTGAGTAGGCAATGTCATCATGGTCATAGCAGCCTCTGATAACTATATTAATTCATCACCCATGCATTTCCTTCTTGTCAACCTCTCTTTCCTGGACTTATTATTTGTTATTCAACATTAACTACCCTTAAGTTTCTGGCTGACTTTCTTGATAAAGACAAACTCATTCCCTATGACCAATGCGTCGTGCAGTTCTTCTTTCTGCGTTTTGAAGGTCAGCTGAGATATTCTTGTTCACAGTGCTGGTCTATGATTGCCATGTTGCAAGTTGTAACCACCTGCACTATACCATTATCATGAGTTGAGGACTAGGTTGTGTGTTGGTGGCTGCCTAATGGATGGGAGGGATTGTGCACTTTGTCCAGATGATTCTTACTATCCATCTGCCTTTTTGTGGACCAAACCAGGTGGACAACTTCTTCTGTGATGTTCCCCCTGTCATCAACATGCTTGTGCAGACACATTTTGTCATTGAATTGTTAATAGTATCTAACAGTGGGATGAACTCTACCACCTCCTTTGTGGTGCTGGTTTCTTCTTACTCCACTATCCTGGTCAAGATTCTCTCCGAGGAGGGAAGGTAAAAGGCACTCTCTACCTGTGGCTCCCACCTCATATTGGACCCTGTATTTTAATCTATGTTCATCCCTTCTCCACATTTTTCTGTGGACAAGATGGTGTCTGTTCTTTAATATTATCACCCCCATGCCATATCCTCTCATCTATAGAATTCAGAACAAAGAGGTCAAGTCAGTCATGTGGAAACTGTGGGATAGGAGTGGACTTACTTGGAAAAAGCAGGAGACATAAGCAGTTGAAGTGATTTTTTGAGAGCAGAGAATCTGAGGTTAAAATAACTACTTTTCCAATAATGAGTTAGGAGAGGGTAGCTTAATTTTTCAGTTTTTTTCCCCATTAAATCCTGATAGACAGTGCCTATTAATGGCACTATAATGAAACTCAGAAAAACTCCTTCCATACTGAATTATTCTGTCTTCTGACTCCTTTTTCTTCTCTGAAGCATCTGTTTGCTGTTTTTCCATAAATTGTGTTCTTCCATTCTACCCATCCATCTGATCAAACCTTATTCCATCCATTCTTTTCATTTAGTTTGACACCACGCACTGTCATAAACACACCTTTCCAAACTCTTACCACTTTCTTCTCCACCTTGTCTCTGGTTTTACTGTCTTCTCAACTTTTACATTCTAACTAGATATCTGCAATGAACTGAATTAGGAATGTATATGTGTTTATTACTCTCACAAAATATTTAGAGCATTATTAGTTAGATGAATTAGAGTGAATCCAATTTATGTAACTTCTAACAACAAACTAATGGGATATATTTGTTGGCTTCATCACTTCATCATACCACTACCATCTAGTAGTACAATTCAGAGGGCAATTGCCTAATAATGTGGGTTCAACTAACCTTTTTTGAATTACAAATCAAATGAATCTTAGACAAGTCATTTAAATTATTGCAGCCCTACTTCCCTTAGCTATAGCATGCATAGAACGATGCTTACCTCCCAGTGACTTGGTGAGAGCTAAAAATGGCAAGATGTGGGAATATGTTTAGTTTGGTACTTGACTCATTACAGGACTTCACTATTATTTATTCATTAGATTTTTCAATGACAGAAAGATATATATGGTGAATATTTAAACTGGCTTATTATCCTTAATGAAACAACAGTATGATCTACCATAACCAGTTTCAGGAAAATGCTAGAAAGTGTACAGAAATGAGCCAAGACATGTCCATCTTTATTCATTTGGGGCACACCCTATATTATTATCAACATTATCATAATAAAACCCTCACTGGCATTTGTTATCCTCAGTATTAAGACTAGTTCACAGGTTTATGTACTCCTTACCAAAATTTTATAATCAAAGACAGGAAAATTGAATTGTCATACAAGTTAAGAACTAACTGAATACAAAATACAAATGGATAATAAAACATTTTTAACAGCCTTTAATTTTTAAAGTTTTTTTTAAACATTTATTTATTTTGAGAGAGAAAGAGTACACAAGTGAGCACAAGTGGGAGGAGCAGAGAGAGTAGAAGAGAGAATCCCAAGCAGTTTCCACGCTGGGCATGGAACCTGCTGTGGTGCTCAATCTCAGGACCCTGACATCACCATCTGAGCAGAAACCAAGAGTCATAGGTTTAACAGACTATGCCACCCAGCTTCCCCTATTTTTACTGTTTTTTAAAGTAAGGGAATCACAAAAGCAATTTCAGCAACTAATTTGTGGGACAGAGACAAAAGCTAAAATTGTTAGGTAAATTCACTGAAGACTTCAGTTTTGTCTTTATTATTGCTCTGTTCCCAAAGTGTTTTAAAACACCTAAAATAAAAAAGATTCAATAAAAATATGTTCAGTAAATGAAGGAGGTTTTTATATGTTCACTGATCAATTTGGTAAGGATTAAAGAAGAGTTAATTCAGAGCTGTTTTCTTTTCCCTCACTTGGAAAGATAACTTGTAATTTTTTCATTGAGAAATAGGAAACATTTTGAGAGTTGTCACAGAAGCAATATTTAATAAAAAAAAAGACACATCAAAACACCTATGCATATATAGCACTGTCAGAGAAGTCAGATATAAAAATTATGGTTTCAAGTCTCAAATTTAGGTCTTTAATCCATTCTGAGTTTATTTTTGTGTGTGGTGTGAGAAAGTGGTCCTATATCATTCTTTTGCATGGAGCTGTTCAGTTTTCCCAGTACCATCGGTTGTAAAGATAGTCTTTTTCCCATTGTATATTCTTGCCTCCTTTGTCCTAGATTAAGTGACCATAAATGTTGGGTTTACTTCTGGACTCCTCTATTCCATTGATTTATGTGTCTGTTTTTGTGCAAGTCCTATACCGTTTTGATTACTAAGCCTTTGTGGTATACCCTGAAATCTGGGATTGTGATATATCCAGCTTTGCTCTTGTCTCTCAAAATTTCTTTGGTGATTCAGGGTCTTTTTAGGTCATTCAAAGAAAACAAAAAGACTAAGTTGAAAATATACATGTACCCACATACTTATTGTAGCACTATTTACACTACCCAAGATAAAGAAACAACCTAACCATGTCCATCTATTGATGAATGGATAAAGATGATGTGGGGTGTGTGAGTGTGTGTGTGTGTGTGTGTGTGTGTGTGTGTGTGTGTGTGTTTGTATATATTACTCAGCCATAAAAGAGAATGAGATCTTGACATTTGCAACAACGTGGATGGATCTAGGGGGTATAATGCTAAGTGAAGTGAGTGAGACAAAGACTACTACCACATTTCACTCATAAGTAGGATTTAAAAAAGAAAACAAAGAAAAAAAACATAGACAAAAATCTAGGTTCTTAAATACAGAAAACAGGTGGTTGCTAGAGGGAAGAAGGGTGGGGAATGGGTGAAATAGATAAAGGGGATTAAAGGTACACTTATACTGATGAGCACGTAGTAATGCATATAATTACAGAATTATACTGTAAACATGAAACCAATATAACACTGAATGTTAAGTATACTTCCATCATAAAAATAATTCTAAACCATGTTGACAGTATTGTTCAGCTTATAATAAAATCATAAACGATCCCTAAAATTTCATTCTCTTAACACAAGTTTTTATTTATTCCTCATTCCTACCAAACTATAGATATGGGTGAAGATCAGGAGTTGGTCTCTGCTCCACCTCTACTTGGAACTCTATTAACATTAGGGTAGGGAAATGGCATGTGGTGAATCTCCACTTACTACAATGAGGTCTTCAATTATACCAATAAGTTCAATTATTTGAATAAAATTTCCTGAACATTGTAACTATTCAAGGTGGTAAAGTTAGATTAAAAATATCAAATCTATTCTTAAAATCATTCCCAAAAAGAAAATTCACATTAGTGAATTCTTCAAACATGTTAGGAGGAAACTCTACCTGTGAAAAATGGAAAACAAATTTTAAGTCTTTTTATACCATCAGCTTGTCTTTAATTCCAAAACAGACAATGAGGTTATAATAAAATTAATTTCACCTATGGACATGAAAGTTACAATCCTTAGTAAAATATTAGCAAAATGAATCTAACTTGTATTATTCCAGATATGAAAGGCTGTTTTGATATTCAAAAATCAATTCACATAATTGACCATGTTTATATACTGATATAGTAAAACATTTGATAAAATTCAACACCAATTCATTAAAAAAATTGTAAACTGCCAACAACATGGGATCTTATACTAGGAAATACTTAATCTGATAGAGTATTCACACAAATACTTAAACTAAATAAAATAAATAGATACCGTGCTCACCTTGATAAAGGGAAATACATAAGAATGCTGGGTATTATCACTTTAACAACACCGTTTTGGAGGACCAGATGGTGTAATGAGGCAACAAAAAGAAACAAAATGGAATAGAATTTGAAGGGGAAAAACTATTTGCAGATGATACAATGTAGATATGGGAAATTCAAAGGAATCTACAAAAGCTCAATAAAGAAGTTTAACACAATTATTGGATACAAAGTCAATATTTTATTGGAAAATCAATTATAGAGTCCCAGATCTGAAAAAAGATGGAAAAGTGTGCTTTTCTGTATTCCTTTTACTAAAAGCTGGGTTTTTTAAAAAATATAAACTAATAAACTTTTAGCTAGACCAAGAAAATAAGACTAAAAATAAGAAGTGAAAGCAGAGATATTACAATGGATGCCAAAGAAAGACAAAGAATCATAAAACATCACTAAAAATTTTACACCAACAAACTGGATAAAATTAGAAGAAATGGATAAATTCCTAGACACATACAATCAGCCAAGACTGTCATAAAGTCCAGCACCAGCTGGTATTACTGGCAACTTCTACTAAACACTAAAAGATAAGTGATACCAATTCTTCCTAAAATTTTCCAGGTCAGGGGTGGGGTAGGATTGAACAGGAAGGAACACTTCCGCCTTATTTTACAAAGCCAGAATTACCTTGGTACTATAGCTAATTAAGTACACTGTAAGAAGAGTGGAGCACAGGCCAATATCCCTAGGATATGCAAAAATTAACAACAAAATATTATCAAACCCAACTCAACTCCACATTAAAAGGATCATATACCATGAACAAACAGGAATTATCCATGGGATGCAATGTTTCAATATATGCAAATCAACAAATATGATACACCATCTCTACAAAATAGATAAAAATCTTATGATTGTAGATGCAGAAAAGCATAAAAAAACTTTTCATGACTAAGACAACAACAACAACAACCTGGTATAGAGGAAACAAACCTCAATGTAATAAAGGCTACCTACAACAGTCCCATAGTTAACATCACACTCAAAAGTAAAAGGTTGAAAACTTACCATCTAAAAGAAGGAACAAGGCAAGAGTGTCCAATCTTGCCACCCCTATTCAATACAGGACTGGAAGGCCATGCCAGAGCAATAAGGCAAAAAAACAAAAACAAAACAAGGCATCCAAATCAGAAAAGAAAAACTGTCTTTGTTTGCAAATGATATCACACTATATAAAGAAAATACTAAAGACTCAACCAAAAAAATGCTAGAAAAAAATCAACAAATTCAGAAATATTGCAGGATACAAAAATCAACACAGATAAATCAGTTGCATTTCTATACACTAACAGCCAAACATCTAATAAAGAAATAATCCCATTCACAATAGCATAAAAAGCTATATATCACTTAAGAATAAATTTGATCAAAGGAGGTAAAAGATCTATACACAGAAAACTACAAGACTGATGAGGGAAATTGAAAAAGACACAAATGGGAAGACATCTTGTGTTCACAGAATGAAAGAATTAATAGTGTTAAAATGTCCATACTATCCAAAGACTTCTATATACTTAATGTAATTCCTATCAATTTCACGAGAGTATTTTTCAAAGAATTGAAAAAACAATCACAAAATTTGTATGAAACCACAGAAGGCTGAATACCCAAAGAAATTCTGAAGAAGAAAAACAACACTGGAGGAATTATACTTCCTGACTCAGAGCTACAGTACTCAAAACGGGGTGGTTATTGGCATAAAAACAGATACATAGAACAATGGAATAGAATTGAAAGTCAAGAAATAAATCCTCACATATACAGCCAACTAGTATTTGACAAGTATGTAAACAATAGTCGATGGGGAAAGAAGAGTCCCTTCAAAATTGGTGCTGGAAAACTGGATAATCACACACAGAAAAATGAAACTAGATTTCTATCTTAAAACACTCACAAGAAGTTGCTTCCTGCGTTCTCCTCAAGGATTTTGATGGATTCCTTTCTCACATTGAGGTCCTTCATCCATTTTGAGTCCATTTTCGTGTTGTGGTGTAAGGAAGTGGTCCAATTTCATTTTTCTGCATGTGGCTGTCCAATTTTCCCAGCACCATTTATTGAAGAGGCTGTCTTTTTTCCATTGGACATTCTTTCCTGCTTTGTTGAAGATTAGTTGACCATAGAGTTGAGGGTCGATTTCTGGGCTCTCTATTCTGTTCCACTGATCGATGTGTCTGTTTTTGTGCCAGTACCATGCTGTCTTGATGATGACAGCTTTGTAATAGAGCTTGAAGTCTGGAATTGTGATGCCACCCACTTTGGCTTTCTTTTTCAATATTCCTTTGGCTATTCGAGGTCTTTTCTGGTTCCATATAAATTTTAGGATTATTTGTTCCATTTCTTTGAAAAAAATGGATGGTATTTTGATAGGGATTGCATTAAATGTGTAGATTGCTTTAGGTAGCATGGACATTTTCACAATATTTATTCTTCCAATCCAGGAGCATGGAACATTTTTCCATTTCTTTGTGTCTTCCTCAATTTCTTTCATGAGTACTTTACAATTTTCTGCATATAGATTCTTAGCCTCTTTGGTTAGGTTTATTCCTAGGTATCTTATAGTTTTGGGTGCAATTGTAAATGGGATTGACTCCTTAATTTCTCTTTCTTCTGTCTTGTTGTTGATGTACAGAAATGCAACTGATTTCTGTGCATTGACCTCTTCGAACTCAGCTGCAGCAACATCTTCCTAGGAACAACGGCAAAGGCAAGGGAAGCAAGGGCAAAAATGAACTATTGGGATTTCATCAAGATCAAAAGCTTTTGCACAGCAAAGGAAACAGTTAACAAAACCAAAAGACAACTGACAGAATGGGAGAAGATATTTGCAAACGACATATCAGATAAAGGGCTAGTATCCAAAATCTATAAGGAACTTAGCAAACTCAACACCCAAAGAACAAACAGTCCAATCAAGAAATGGGCAGAGGACATGAACAGACATTTCTGCAAAGAAGACATCCAGATGGCCAACAGACACATGAAAAAGTGCTCCACGTCACTCGGCATCAGGGAAATACAAATCAAAACCACAATGAGATACCACCTCACACCAGTCAGAATGGCTAAAATTAACAAGTCAGGAAATGACAGATGCTGGCGAGGATGCGGAGAAAGGGGAACCCTCCTCCACTGTTGGTGGGAATGCAAGCTGGTGCAACCACTCTGGAAAACAGCATGGAGGTTCCTCAAAATGTTGAAAATAGAACTACCCTATGACCCAGCAATTGCACTACTGGGTATTTACCCTAAAGATACAAACGTAGTGATCCAAAGGGGCACGTGTAGCCGAATGTTTATAGCAACAATGTCTACAATAGCCAAACTATGGAAAGAACCTTGATGTCCATCAACAGATGAATGGATAAAGAAGAAGTGGTATATATACACAATGGAATACTACGCAGCCATCAAAAGAAATGAAATCTTGCCATTTGCGACAACGTGGATGGAACTAGAGGGTATCATGCTTAGTGAAATAAGTCAATTGGAGAAAGACAACTATCATATGATCTCCCTGATATGAGGACATGGGGAAGCAACGTGGGGGGTTAGGGGTATAGGAGAAGAATAAATGAAACAAGATGGGATTGGGAGGGAGACAAACCATAAATGACTCTTAATCTCACAAAACAAACTGGGGGTTGCTGGGGGGAGGTGGGATTGGGAGAGGGGGAGGGGTTATGGACATTGGGTCGGGTATGTGCTATCGTGAGTGCTATGAAGTGTGTAAACCTGGCGATTCACAGACCTGTACCCCTGGGGATAAAAATATATTATATGCTTATATAAAAAAAAATTGGAAGGGGAGGCGAACCATAAGAGACTATGGACTCTGAAAAACAACCTGAGAGTTTTGAAGGGTCAGGGGTGGGAGGTTGGGGGAACAGGTGGTGGGTAATAGGGAGGGCACATTTTGCATGGAGCACTGGGTGTTGTGCAAAAACAATGAATACTGTTATGCTGAAAAAATAAAGTAAAAGTTATATTTAAAAATAAAAAAAAACACACAAAAAATTAACTTGAAATGGATTAAAGACTTTTTTTGATGTTTATTAAAGTTAAAGGATTAAAGACTTAAACATACTGCTGAATCCACAAAATTCCTAGAAGAGAGTATCGGAGAAAATCCCTTGACCCTGGTCTTAGCACCAAGTTTTTGTATACGAACCAAAAACACAAGCTACAATAGTAAAAATCAAAATGTGGGATATTATTAGACAGCTTCTACACAACAAAAGAAACAACAAAATGAAAAGGCAACATACAGGATAGGACAAAATATTTGCAAATCATATATCTGTTAAGAAGTTAATATCCAAGGGTCACCTGGGTGACTCAATTGGTTAAACACCTGCCTTCTGCTCAGGTCTCGATCTCTGGGTTCTGGGTTCAACCCCTGCATAGGGCTCCCTGCTCAGCAGAAAATTTGCTTCTCCCTCTCCTGCTGCAGCTGCTCTTCCCCCTCTCATGTGTGAGCTCACTCTCTTTCTCTCTCTCCTTTTCAAATAAATAAAGTCTTTAAAAAAAAAAGTTAGTATCCAAAACATATAAGGAACTCATACAACTCAATATCAATCAATTAATCCATAAACAATCTAACTTAGAAATAGGCAGTAAAGCTGAATAGAATTTTTCCAAAGAAGACATTCAACTGACCAACAGGTACAGGAAGTGATACCCCATGTCACTAATCATCAGAGAAGTGTAAATTAAAACCACAATAAGCTATCAGCTCACACATATTAGAATGAGGAAGGTCTTCAAAAAGAAAAGAGGTTAAGCATTGATGAGGATGCAGAGAAATGGGAATGCTTGGACACTGTTGGTAGGAATATTAACTGGTGCAGGCACTAAGAAAAAGAGTAAAAAAAAGAAATTAAAAATCAAACTACCATATATTCAAGCAATCCCACGTCTTGGTATATATCTGAAAGAAAAAAAAAAAGAAAAGAAAGAAAAAATGATGTCAAAGAGGTACCTACACTCAATGCAGCATTGTTCACAATCACCAAGATATGGAAACAATGTAAATATCTGTTAACAGGTAACTCAATAAAGAAAATGTGAGATATAGACACACACACACACACACACACACACACACACACACACAGGTGCAGAGGCAATTACTCAGCCATGGGAATAAAGGACAATTGTGACAATATGGATGGATCTTGAGGGCACTATACTGAGTGAAATAAGTCAGAGAAAGACAAATACTGTATGATATTACTTATATGTCGATGTAGGCTTACAGCAGGTAAAAATAGAATGTTATTTACCAGAGGTTTAGGAGAACTCAGAGAAGTTATTCAAAGGGTATAATTTCCAGTTATGAGACAAATAAGTTTTGGGGACCAATGTATAGCCCAATTATACTTAATAATATATTACATATTTTAAGATTGCTGAAAGTGTAGATATTAAACATTCTAACCACAAAAATATGTTAAGTATGTGATGGGATGAAGGTGTTAACTAACAAGCTAACACTATAGTGATAATCATTTTGAAAAATCTATGTATGAAATCAATGCATTTTATTTTATTTTATTTTTATTTTTTTATTTTCAGCATAACAGTGTTCATTGTTTTTGCACCACACCCAGTGCTCCATGGAGTACGTGCCCTCCCTATTACCCACCACCTGGTTCCTCAACCTCCCACCCCCTCCCCTTCAAAACCCTCTGCTTGTTTTCCAGAGTCCATAGTCTCTCATGGTTCATCTCCCCTTCCAGTTTCCCTCAACTCCCTCTCCTCTCCATCTCCCCATGTCCTCCATGTTATTTGTTATGCTCCACAAATAAGTGAGACCATATGATACTTGACTCTCTCTGTTTGACTAATTTCACTAAGCATAATCTCTTCCAGTCCCGTCCATGTTGCTACAAATGTTGGGTATTCATCCTTTCTGATGGAGGCATAATACTCCATTGTATATATATGTACAACATCTTCCTTATCCATTCATCCGTTGAAGGGCATCTTGGTTCTTTCCACAGTTTGGTGACCATGGCCATTGCTGCTATAAACATTGGGGTACAGATGGCTCTTCGTTTCACTACATCTGTATCTTTGGGGTAAATACCCAGCAGTGCAATTGCAGGATCATAGGGAAGCTCTATTCTTAATTTCTTCAGGAATCTCCACACTGTTCTCCAAAGCGGCTGCACCAACTTGCATTCCCACCAACAGTGTAAGAGGGTTCCCCTTTCTCCACAACCTCTCCAACACACGTTGTTTTCTGTCTTGCTAATTTTGGCCATTCTAACTGGTGTCAAGTAGTATCTCAATGTTGTTTTAATTTGAATCTCCCTGATGGCTAGTGATGATGAACATTTTTTCATGTGTCTGATAGCCATTTGTATGTCTCCATTGGAGAAGTGTCTGTTCATATCTTCTGCCCATTTTTGATATGATTATCTGTTTTGTGTGTGTTGAGTTTGAGGAGATCTTTCTAGATCCTGGATATCAACCTTTTGTCTGTACTGTCATTTGCAAATATCTTCTCCCATTCCGTGGGTTGCCTCTTTACTTTGTTGACTGTTTCCTTTGCTGTGCAGAGGCTTTTGATCTTGATGAAGTCCCAAAAGTTCATTTTCGCTTTTGTTTCCTTGGCCTTTGAGACACATCTTGAAAGAAGTTGCTGTGGCTGATATCAAAGAGGTTACTGCCTATGTTCTCCTCTAGTATTCTGATGGATTCCTGTCTCACGTTGAGGTCTTTTAT
Organism: Meles meles; assembly: GCF_922984935.1. Taxonomy (NCBI): domain Eukaryota; kingdom Metazoa; phylum Chordata; class Mammalia; order Carnivora; family Mustelidae; genus Meles; species Meles meles. The sequence continues at coordinate 55,463,455 of NC_060071.1, forward strand.
CCATTTCGAGTTTATCTTTGTGTACAGTGTAAGAGAATGGTTGAGTTTCATTCTTCTACATACCGCTGTCCAGTTTTCCCAGCACCATTTATTGAAGAGACCCTCTTTTTTCCATTGTATATTTTTTCCTGTTTTGTCAAAGATTATTTGACCATAGAGTTGAGGGTCCATATCTAGGCTCTCCCTGTGTTCCACTGGTCAATGTGTCTGTTTTTATGCCAGTACCATGCTGTCTGGGTGAACACAACTTTGTAGTAAAACTTGAAATTGGGTAACGTGATGCCACGAGTTTGGTTTTTGGTTTTCAATTCTGGGTCTCTTCTGATTCCATACAAATTTTAGGATTATTTTCTCCAGCTCTTTGAAAAATACCGGTGGAATTTTGATTGGAATGGCGTTAAAAGTATAGATTGCTCTAGGCAGTATAGACATTTTAACAAATAGACATTTTAACATTTAACAATGTTTATTCTTCCAATCCAAGAGCATGGAACGGTCTTCCATCTTTTTTTTTTATTTTCATTTTATTTATTTTTTTCAGTGTAACAGTATTCATTCTTTTTGCACAACACCCAGTGCTCCATGCAAAACGTGCCCTCCCCATTACCCACCACCTGTTCCCCCAACCTTCCACCCCTGACCCTTCAAAACCCTCAGGTTGCCCCAACCTCCCACCCCTGACCCTTCAAAACCCTCAGGTTGTTTTTCAGAGTACATAGTCTCTTATAGTTCACCTCCCCTCCCCAATGTCCATAGCCCACTCCCCCTCTCCCAATCCCATCTCCCGCCAGCAACCCCCAGTTTGTTTTGTGAGATTAAGAGTCATTTATGGTTTGTCTCCCTCCCAATCCCATCTTGTTTCATTTACTCTTCTCCTATCCCCCTACCCCCCCATGTTGCTTCTCCATGTCCTCATATCAGGGAGATCATATGATAGTTGTCTTTCTCCGATTGACTTATTTCACTAAGCATGATACGCTCTAGTTCCATCCACGTCGTCGCAAATGGCATGATTTCATTTCTTTTGATGGCTGCATAGTATTCCATTGTGTATATATACCACCTCTTCTTTATCCATTCATCTGTTGATGGACATCTAGGTTCTTTCCATAGTCTGGCTATTGTAGACATTGCTGCTATAAACATTCGGGTACACGTGCCCCTTCGGATCACTATGTTTGTATCTTTAGGGTAAATACCCAGTAGTGCAATTGCTGGGTCATAGGGTAGTTCTATTTTCAACATTTTGAGGAACCTCCATGCTGTTTTCCAGAGTGGTTGCACCAGCTTGCATTCCCACCAACAGTGGAGGAGGGTTCCCCTTTCTCCACATCCTCGCCAGCATCTGTCATTTCCTGACTTGTTCATTTTAGCCATTCTGACTGGTGTGAGGTGATATCTCATTGTGGTTTTGATTTGTATTTCCCTGATGCCGAGTGACGTGGAGCACTTTTTCATGTGTCTGTTGGCCATCTGGATGTCTTCTTTGCAGAAATGTCTGTTCATGTCCTCTGCCCATTTCTTGATTGGATTGTTTGTTCTTTGGGTGTTGAGTTTGCTAAGTTCCTTATAGATTTTGGATACTAGCCCTTTATCTGATATGTCGTTTGCAAATATCTTCTCCCATTCTGTCAGTTGTCTTTTGGTTTTGTTAACTGTTTCCTTTGCTGTGCAAAAGCTTTTGATCTTGATGAAATCCCGAGAGTTCATTTTTGCCCTTGCTTCCCTTGCCTTTGCCGTTGTTCCTAGGAAGATGTTGCTACGGCTGAGGTCGAAGAGGTTGCTGCCTGCATTCTCCTCAAGGATTTTGATGGATTCCTTTCTCACATTGAGGTCCTTCATCCATTTGGAGTCTATTTTCGTGTGTGGTGTAAGGAAGTGGTCCAATTTCATTTTTCTGCATGTGGCTGTCCAATTTTCCCAGCACCATTTATTGAAGAGGCTGTCTTTTTTCCATTGGACATTCTTTCCTGCTTTGTCGAAGATTAGTTGACCATAGAGTTGAGGGTCGATTTCTGGGCTCTCTATTCTGTTCCACTGATCGATGTGTCTGTTTTTGTGCCAGTACCATGCTGTCTTGATGATGACAGCTTTGTAATAGAGCTTGAAGTCCGGAATTGTGATGCCACCAACTTTGGCTTTGTTCTTCAATACTCCTTTGGCTATTCGAGGTCTTTTCTGGTTCCATATAAATTTGAGGATTATTTGTTCCATTTCTTTGAAAAAAATGGATGGTATTTTGATAGGGATTGCATTAAATGTGTAGATTGCTTTAGGTAGCATAGACATTTTCACAATATTTATTGTGAAATATCCAGGAGCATGGAACATTTTTCCATTTTTTTGTGTCTTCCTCAATTTCTTTCATGAGTACTTTATAATTTTCTGTGTATAGATTCTTAGTCTCTTTGGTTAGGTTTATTCCTAGGTATCTTATAGTTTTGGGTACAATTGTAAATGGGATTGACTCCTTAATTTCTCTTTCTTCAGTCTTGTTGTTGGTGTACAGAAATGCAACTGATTTCTGTGCATTGATTTTATATCCTGACACTTTACTGAATTCCTGGACAAGTTCTAGCAGTTTTGGAGTGGAGTCTTTTGGGTTTTCCACATATAGTATCATATCATCTGCGAAGAGTGATAGTTTGACTTCTTCTTTACCAATTTGGATGCCTTTAATTTCTTTTGGTTGTCTGATTGCTGAGGCTAGGACTTCTAGTACTATGTTGAATAGCAGTGGTGATAATCTACATCCCTGCCGTGTTCCTGACCTTAACGGAAAAGCTTTCAGTTTTTCTCCATTGAGAATGATATTTGCGGTGGGTTTTTCATAGATGGCTTTGATAATATTGAGGTATGTGCCCTCTATCCCCACACTTTGAAGAGTTTTGATCAGGAAGGGATGCTGTACTTTGTCAAATGCTTTTTCAGCATCTATTGAGAGTATCATATGGTTCTTGTTCTTTCTTTTATTAATGTGTTCTATCACATTGATTGATTTGCGGATGTTGAACCAACCCTGCAGCCCTGGAATAAATCCCACTTGATCGTGGTGAATAATCCTTTTAATGTACTGTTGAATCCTATTGGCTAGTATTTTGGCGAGAATTTTTGCGTCTGTGTTCATCAAGGATATTGGTCTGTAGTTCTCTTATTTGGTGGGATCCTTGTCTGGTTTGGGGATCAAGGTGATGCTGGCCTCATAAAATGAGTTTGGAAGTTTTCCTTCCGTTTCTATTTTTTGGAACAGTTTCAAGAGAATAGGAATGAGTTCTTCTTTAAATGTTTGGTAGAATTCCCCTGGGAAGGCGTCTGGCCCTGGGCTTTTGTTTGTTTGGAGATTTTTGATGACTGTTTCAATCTCCTTACTGGTTATGGGCCTGTTCAGGTTTTCTATTTCTTCCTGGTTCAGTTGTGGTAGTTTATATGTCTCTAGGAATGCATCCATTTCTTCCAGATTGTCCAATTTGTTGGCGTAGAGTTGCTCATAGTATGTTCTTATAATTGTCTGTATTTCTTTGGTGTTAGTTGTGGTCTCTCCTCTTTCATTCATGATTTTATTGATTTGGGTCCTTTCTCTTTTCTTTTTGATGAGTCTGGCCAGGGGTTTATCAATCTTATTGATTCTTTCAAAGAACCAGTTCCTAGTTTCATTGATTTTTTCTATTGTTTTTTTGGTTTCTATTTCATTGATTTCTGCTCTGATCTTTATGATTTCTCTTCTCCTGCTGGGTTTAGGGTTTCTTTCTTGTTCTTTCTCCAGCTCCTTTACGTGTAGGGTTAGGTTGTGTACTTGAGACCTTTCTTGTTTCTTGAGAAAGGCTTGTACTGCTATATATTTTCCTCTCAGGACTGCCTTTGCTGTGTCCCACAGATTTTGAACTGTTGTGTTTTCATTATCATTTGTTTCCATGAATTTTTTCAATTCTTCTTTAATTTCCTGGTTAACCCATTCATTCTTTAGAAGGATGCTGTCTAGTCTCCATGTATTTGGGTTCTTTCCAGCTTTCTTCTTGTGATTGAGTTCTAGCTTCAGAGCATTGTGGTCTGAAAATATGCAGGGAATGATCCTAATCTTTTGATACCGGTTGAGACCTGATTTGTGACCCAGGATGTGATCTATTCTGGAGAAGGTTCCATGTGCACTAGAGAAGAATGTGTATTCTGTTGCTTTGGGATGAAATGTTCTGAATATATCTGTGATGTCCATCTGGTCCAGTGTGTCATTTAAGGCCTTTATTTCCTTGTTGATCTTTTGCTTGGATGATCTGTCCATTTCAGTGAGGGGAGTGTTCAAGTCCCCTACTATTATTGTATTATTATTGATGTGTTTCTTTGATTTTGTTATTAATTGGTTGATATAGTTGGCTGCTCCCACGTTAGGGGCATAGATATTTAAAATGGTTAGATCTTCTTGTTGGACAGACCCTTTGAGTAGGATATAGTGTCCTTCCTCATCTCTTATTATAGTCTTTGGCTTAAAATCTAATTGATCTGATATAAGGATTGCCACCCCAGCTTTCTTCTGATGCCCATTAGCATGGTAAATTGTTTTCTACCCCCTCACTTTCAATCTGGAGGTGTCTTCGCGTCTAAAATGAGTTTCTTGTAGGCAACATACTGATGGGTTTTGTTTTTTTATGCATTCTGATACCCTGTGTCTTTTGATTGGGGCATTTAGCCCATTAACATTCAGGGTAACTATTGAGAGATATGAATTTAGTGCCATTATTAGCCTGTAAGGTGACTGTTCCTGTATATTGTCTCTGTACCTTTCTGATCTACTACTTGTAGGCTCTCTCTTTGCTTAGAGGACCCCTTTCAATATTTCCTGTAGAGCTGGTTTGGTGTTTGCAAATTCTTTCAGTTTTTGTTTGTCCTGGAAGCTTTTGATCTCTCCTTCTATTTTCAATGATAGCCTAGCTGGATAGAGTATTCTTGGCTGCATGTTTTTCTCGTTGAGTGCTCTGAATATATCATGCCAGCTCTTTCTGGCCTGCCAGGTCTCTGTGGATAAGTCTGCCGCCAATCTAATATTTTTACCATTGTATGTTACAGACTTCTTTTCTCGGGCTGCTTTCAGGATTTTCTCTTTGTCACTAAGACTTGTAAATTTTACTATTAGGTGACGGGGTGTGGACCTATTCTTGTTGACTTTGAGGGGGGTTCTCTGCATCTCCTGGATTTTGATGCTTGTTCCCTTTGCCATATTAGGGAAATTCTCTCCAATGATTCTCTCCAATAGACCTTCTGCTCCCCTCTCTGTTTCTTCTTCTTCTGGAATCCCAATTATTCTAATGTTGTTTCGTCTTATGGTGTCACTTATCTCTCGAATTCTCCCCTCATGGTCCATTAGCTGTTTGTCCCTCTTTTGCTTGGCTTCTTTATTCTCTGTCATTTGGTCTTCTATATCACTAATTCTTTCTTCTGCCTCATTGATCCTAGCAGTGAGAGCCTCCATTTTTGATTGCACCTCATTAATAGCTTTTTTGATTTCAACTTGGTTAGATTTCAGTTCTTTAATTTTTCCAGAAAGGGCTTTAATATCTCCAGAGAGGGTTTCTCTAATATCTTCCATGCCTTTTTCGAGCCCGGCTAGAATGTTCAGAATCGTCATTCTGAACTCTTGATCTGACATATTACCCATGTCTGTGTTGATTAGGTCCCTAGCCTTCGGTACTGTCTCTTGTTCTTTTGTTTGTGGTGATTTTTTCCGCCTTGTCATTTTGTCCAGATAAGAGAATATGAAGGAGCAAATAGACTACTAAAAGGGTGGCAAAGACCCCGGAAAAATGCGCTGTAACCAAATCAGAAGAGACCCCAAATTGTGGGGGGGAGAAAGGGGATAAAAACAGCTTCTGGAAAAAAAAAGAAAAAAAAAAAAGAAAGAAAAAAATTTAAAAAATAAAACAAATAAAAATATAAAAAAGAAAGAAAAAATATATAAATTTAGATGAACTAGTCAAAAAATGTTAAAAAAGAAAAGGGTAAAAGTTTAAAAAAATTTAGCAGAAGAAGAAAAAAGAAAAAAGAAAAAAAATTGAAAAAAGAAAAAAAATTGAAGTAGCCGCAAGACTAAAGAATCATGGGGAGAAAGCCATGAGTTCCGTGCTTTGCTTTCTCCTCCTCTGGAATTGCTCTGCTGTCTTAGGAATTGAATCTGCTTTCTCCTTGATAGATGAACTTCGTCCTGGCTGGATATTTTGTTGATCTTCTGGGGGAGGGGCCTGTTGTAGTGACTCTCAAGTGTCTTTGCCCGAGGCGGGATTGCACCGCCCTTACCGGCGGCCGGACTAAGTAATCGGCTCGGGTTCGCTTTTGGGAGCTTCTGTTCCCTGAACGCTTTCCGTAGAGTTCCGGAGGACGGGAATGAAAATGGTGGCCTCCCAGTCTCCGGCCCGGAGGAGCCGAGAGCCTGGGGCCCCACTCCTCAGTGCGCCCCCAGAAGACAGCACCCAATCACTCCCGTATCCCCAGCCTCTAGCCGCGCTCCGAGCTCACCCAGCCCGCGACCAGTTCAAGGTAACCCCGAGCTGAGAGTTCAGTCCTCGGCTCTGTCTCTCCAGCCGGCTTCTCCGTTCTAAAACCTGCGAGCTCTCCGACACTCTGACACCCCCGATCCTTCTGTGACCCTGCGGGGCCTGGGGCCACACTGGCCCCGCGTGGGCTTCACCCCGGTTTAGCCCCTGGAGCAATGTCCCTCAGTGGAACAGACTTTTAAAAGTCCTGATTTTGTGCTCCGTTGCTCCGCCGCTTGCCAGGAGCTGGCCCCTCCCCCCGCGGTCTATCTTCCCGTTGTTTTAGATTCACTTCTCCGCCAGTCCTACCTTTCAGAAAGTGGTTGATTTTCTGTTTCTAGAGTTGCTGTTCTTCTTCTCTTTGCTCTCCCGTTGGATTTGTAGGTGTTTGCAATGTTTAGATAAGCTATCGAGCTGATCTCCTGCTACCTGATGTAGTCTCAGGCTGCTACTTCTCCGCCATCTTGACTCCTCTCCCTCCGGGCTTCCATCTTTTTGTGTCTTCTTCAATTTCTTTCATGAGTGTTCTGTAGTTCCTCGTTTACAGGTCCTTTACCTCCTTGGTTAGGTTTATTCCCAGGTATCTTATGGTTCTTGGTGCAATAGTAAATGGAATCGATTCTCTAATTTCCCTTTCTGTATTTTCATTGTTAGTGTACAAGAAAGCCACTGATTTCTGTACATTGACTTTGTATCCTGCCACGTTACTGAATTGCTGTATGAGTTCTAGTAGTTTGGGGGTGGAGTCTTTGGGGTTTTCCATATAAAGAATCATGTCATCTGCAAAGAGAGAGAGTTTGACTTCTTCCTTGCCAGTTTGGATACCTTTTATTTCTCTTTGTTGTCTTATTGCTGTTGCTAGGACTTCTAATACTATGTTGAACAAGAGTGGTGAGAGTGGGCATCCTTGTTGTGTTCCTGATCTCAACAGGAAGGCTGCAAGCTTTTTCCCATTGAGGATGATATTTGCTGTGGGTTTTTCATAGATAGATTTTATGAAGTTCAGGAATGTTCCCTCTATCCCTATACTTTGAAGCATTTTAATCAGGAATGGATGCTGGATTTTGTCAAATGCTTTTTCTGCATCAATTGAGAGGACCATGTGGTTCTTCTCTCTTCTCTTATTGATTTGTTCTATCACATTGATTGACTTGCGAATGTTGAACCAACCTTGTAACCCAGGGATGAATCCCACCTGGTCATGGTGGATAATCTATTTAATGTGCTGCTGGATCCTGTTTTCCAGGATCTTGTTGAGGATCTTTGCATCCATATTCATCAGTGATATTGGTCTGAAATTCTCCTTTTTGATAGGGTCTTTGCCTGGTTTCCGGATCAGGGTAATGCTGGCTTTATAAAAAGAGTCTGGAAGTTTTGCTTCTGCTTCAATTTTTTGAAACAGCTTCAGGAGAATTGGTGTTATTTCTTCTTTGAAAGTTTGGTAGAATTCCCCAGGGAATCCATCAGGTCCTGGGCTCTTGTTTTTTGGGAGGTTTTTGATCACTGCTTCAATCTCATTACTAGATATCAGTCTATTCAGGTTGTCAGTTTCTTCCTGGTTCAATTTTGGGAGTTTATAGTTTCCAGGAATGCATCCATTTCATCTAAGTTGCTTAGCTTGTTGGCATATAACTGTTGGTAATAATTTCTGATGATTGTTTCTATTTCCTTGGTGTTAGTTGTGTTCTCTCCCTTTTCATTCATAATTTTATTAATTTGAGCTTTCTCTCTTTTCTTTTGGATTAGTGTGGCCAATGGTTTATCGATCTTATTGATTCTTTCAAAAACCAGCTTCTAGTGTCATTGATACGTTCTACTGTATCTCTCGTTTCTACCTCATTGATCTCTGCTCTAATCTTGATTATTTCCCTTCTTGCGTGTGGAGTTGGTTTGATTTGTTGTTGATTCTCCAGTTCTTTAAGGTGTAGAGAGAGCTGGTGTATTCTGGATTTTTCAATTTTTTTGAGGGAGGCTTGGATGGCTATGTATTTCCCCCTTAGAACTGCCTTTGCTGTATCCCATATGTTTTGGAACAAAGTGTCTTCATTCTCATTGGTTTCCATGAATTGTTTAAGTTCATCTTTCATCTCCTGGTTGATCCATGCATTCTTAAGCAAGGTGGTCTTTAGCTTCCAGGTGTTTGAGTTCCTTCTGAGCTTTTCCTTATGATTGAGTTCCAGTTTCAAAGCATTGTGATCTGAGAATATGCAGGGAATAATGTCAGTCTTTTCGTATCGGTTGAGTCCTGCTTTGTGACCGAGTATGTAGTCTATTCTGGAGAAGGTTCCATGTGCACTTGAGAAGAATGATTATTCTGTTGTTTTAGGGTGGAATGTTCTGTATATATCTATGAGGTCCATCTCGTCCAATGTTTCATTCAATGCTCTTATTTCTTTATTAATTTTCTGCTTCGATGATCTGTCTATTTCTGAGAGAGGCATATTAAGATCTCCTACTATTAATGTATTCATATCAATATGACTCTTTGTCTTGATTAATAGTTTTCTTATGTAATTGGGTGCTCCCATATTGGGGCATAGATATTCATAATTGTTAGATCATCTTAGTGGATAGTCCCTTTAAGAATTATGTAGTGTCCTTCTGTATCTCTGACTACAGTCTTTAGTTTAAAATCTAATTTATCTGATATGAGAATCCCTACCCCGGCTTTCTTTTGAGGCCCATTGGCATGAAAGATGCTTCTCCATCCCTTCACTTTCAGTCTGGGTGTATCCTTAGGTTCAAAATGGATCTCTTGTAGACAACATATGGGTGGGTCCTGTCGTTTTATCCAATCTGCAACCCTGTGTCGTTTTATGGGCACATTTAGGCCATTCACATTGAGAGTGATTATTGAGAGGTAGGTTTTTTTTTTTCCATTTTATTTATTTTTTCAGCATAACAGTATTCATTGTTTTTGCACAACACCCAGTGCTCCATGCAAAACGTGCCCTCCCCATTACCCACCACCTGTTCCCCCAACCTCCCACCCCTGACCCTTCAAAACCCTCAGGTTGTTTTCCAGAGTCCATAGTCTCTTATGCTTTGCCTCCCCTTCCAAATTTATGGGATTGGGAGGGAGACAAACCATAAATGACTCTTAATCTCACAAAACAAACTGGGGCTTGCTGGGGGAGGTGGGATTGGGAGAGGGGGAGGGGGCTATGGACATTGGGGAGGGTATGTGCTATCGTGAGTGCTGTGAAGTGTGTAAACCTGGCGATTCACAGACCTGTACCCCTGGGGATAAAAATACATTATATGTTTATTAAAAAAAAATTTGGAATGGGAGAGGTAGGTTTTTATTGACATCGTGTTACCTTTGAAATCTTTCTGTCTGTAGATTGTTTCTATATTTCTGTTCAATGATATTCTTAGGATTTTTTCTCTTTTATAGGACCCCCCTTAATATTTCCTGCAGTGTCAGCTTGGTGATTGCATAGTCTTTTAAGCCTTGCTGGTCTTGGAAACTCTTTCTCTCTCCATCCATTTTAAAAGTCAGTCTTGCTGGATAGAGTGTTCTTGGCTCCATGTTCTTCTCATTTAGTACTCTGAATATATTTTGCCAGCCCTTCCTCGCTGGTAGGTCTCTGTGGACAGGTCTGATGTTATTCTAATGGGCTTTCCTCTGTATGTAAGGAGCTTCTTTGTCCTAGCTGCTTTTAAGAGGGTCTGTCTTGAGACATAATTACTCATTTTAACTATAAGGTGTCATGAGGACTTTCGAGAATCTAAAATCTTGGGAGGAAATCTCTCTGCCTCTAGTACATGAACGTTGTTTCCATTTGTGAGATTGGGAAAATTTTCATAGACAACTTCTTCCACTATATCTTCTAGACTTCTTTCTTTTTCTTCCCCTTCAGGGATTCCAATTATTCTGACATTGGAACGTTTCATGGCATCATTTATTTCCCTGATTCTGTTTTCGTGGCTTCTGAGCTATTTGTTCCAGGCTTCTTCCTGATCCTTTCTCTGTATCCGTTTGTCCTCCAGATCACTAATTCTATCTTCTGTCTCAGTTACCCTAGCTTTTAGAGAATTTAGATTAGATTAGAACTCATTGAGAGCATTGTTAACATCATCCCTGGTGCCTTTCAGTTCTGCCCTAATCAATTCCATTCGGTCATCCATGGCTTTCTCCAACCTAGCTATTGCCTGGATAATTTTTAGTCTGAATTCCTTTTCCAACATAATGTCTCTGTTGATAGCCATTAGCTCTGTAGCTGAAGGTCCACCCTCTGTATTTTTCTTCTGTTGGGTATTCCTCCTCCTAGTCATTTTGGTAAGAGATGACTGAACAGATGCACCTGGATTTATCAATTGTGGTGCAGTCAAGGTGCACCCTGGAACGCTTCTGTGCAATCAGTGTTCCCCACCCAAATGAGAGAAAAAAGAAAAGAAAAAGAAATAGAGAAGAAGAAAGCAAAAAAAAAAAAAAAAAAAAAAAAAAGGAAAGGAAAAAAAAATAGAGAGAGAGAGACAGGAAAAAAAGGGAATATAAAAGAGAAGGCTCAGCCCAGATGGACCCCAAGGTAAGATATATGAAGTATACAAACAAAAACAGACAAACAAAAAAACTGATAAAAGTATATGAGAAGAGAAAAAAATGTATATATATATATATATATATATATATATATATATATATGTAAGCAAAAAAAGGGAAGAACCTCATCAGAAGGAACCCCAAGTATAAGATTTATATATTATCAGGACAAACACAAATTCACAGTGACACTGGCAGAAGGAAAAATTGGGAGAGTGGTTATAAATTCTCAGTGTGGGTGAAGAAGGTTATTTTGATTCTTCCTGGATGTATCTTGATGTTTTTGTTAAGGGACTCAGCTTTCCTAAGTTACAGGGGGATTAGAAATTGGTTTGCCTATAGGGGTAGCATTGATTGGGAAAAGGGGATTACCTTGAAGTTTAACTCTATATATGTAGTAGAAAATAAAAATTAAAAAAGAATAAACTAGACTAAACTAAATTAAAATTAAAAAAGAATTTAAAGATGTGTTCCATATACACAATGGAGTATTATGCCTCCATCAGAAAGGACAAATACCCAACTTTTGTAGCAACATGGACAGGACTGGAAGAAATTATGCTGAGCGAAATAAGTCAAGCAGAGAGAGTCAAGTATCATATGGTCTCACTTATTTGTGGAGCATAACAAATAACATGGAGGACATGGGGAGATGGAGAGGAGAGGGAGTTGAGGGAAACTGGAAGGGGAGATGAACCATGAGAGACTATGGACTCTGAAAAACAACCAGAGGGTTATGAAGGGGCGGCGGGAGAGGGTGGGGTGGGGTGGGAGGTTGAGGAACCAGGTGGTGGGTAATAGGGAGGGCACGTACTGCATGGAGCACTGGGTGTGATGCCAAAACAATGAACACTGTTATGCTGTAAATAAGCAAATAAAAATAAATAAATTAATTAAAAAAAAATTTAAAAATAAAAAAAAGAATTTAAATAAATTAGAAAAGCAAAAAAAAAAAAAAACACGGGTGTATGTATCAAAAAGTTCAGGTTAGAAGGTTATTAAGGAATTTGATGTACTGGACATATCAGTGTGATGGTAAATAGTTTAAAAAATTATCTGTATGTATTTAAAAAAAAGAACCAGAATATTGGTAAAGAGTTAAAAATAAAAGTTGTATTTATGAAGTAGTGGTGGTTGTTCTCTTGTAGTCTTTTTTTTTTTTTTCTTCCTTCCTGGTTGGTTTTCTGGGGGAGGGGCCTGCCACATCTGTTTTCAAACAATGATGTTCCCTGAGTTAGGTCCTCCTGCTCCCCTCAAGGGGATGGGCTCTGAGAGAACTGTTTTTTTCAGGCTTTTGTTCTCTGGGGTTTTTATGTTCTTTCATCTGTTTTCTCTCGCCTTGACAGCTTTTGATGGTTTTTGGAGTTTTAGAGGAGAGCAAACTACACCCAGACCTCCCTCTCAGAGAGAAGCCTCAGAGTGTTCTGCAGAGCTGCTGGCAGAGTTGGTTCCGAGTCAAGGTCCCTGGGGATGTAGGAGCTCCTCATTGTACCCAATACCAGGGCAGTGACGGCTGTCTGGGCAGCTCCAGACCGCCAGAGAGGTTCCAGGCAGAGATTACACACTGAGATTTTCCCGCTGTCCCGGGCTGGGAATGTCTGGTTTTTCTGGATGCCAGAGAGCCAGGCTAATGCCTATGAGCACCTCTCCCAAGGGAGGGTGTGGGGAACATGCTTCAGGATTGCCGTCTGGCCTGGCTCCCAGCCCCTCACAGGAGCCGGACCCCACTCGTTCTCTGGCATGCTGGCGTTCAGGTGCACTGGCGGCTCAGGGACAGAGACCTGATTTCTCTGCAGCACTCTCTCTGGCTCAGCGCCAGGGGAGGCTGTCCTGGGTCCAGGGACTTACGTCCCTGTCCCTAACCACCCAGATTCCTACTAATGTCCGCCCCCCCCCCACCCCGTGATCCTTTGCTCTTTGTTTTTTGAGTGCTTTCAACCAGACTCCAAGTTAATGCTGGTCCCCAGATGCAGGGCACTCTCGTATTGGGGTATTACTTTCCAATCGGTCACCTCTGGTGGCTCCCTCCCCCTTTTGTTTATCTTCCGATATCAGTCCGATGTTCCCACTCCGCTTTACCTGCCACTGGCGTCTTCTGCTCATGTAGAGATCCAGATGTGTATAATTCTGATCTCAGGCTGATTTCATGGGTGGCCGGAGTTCTTTGGTAGGTAATCAGCTCACTTTAGGGTACAGGTTGAAAAGGTGCCTCCTCCTACTTCCCCGCCATCTGGACTCCCCCAGGTTCCACTTTCTAAGCACCCATATGTGGGGAGACAAATGGCTTGGCATTTGTATATGTACATGTTTAATTTCACTTAATAATGCCAAATTCCTCTGCAACCTGGTTTACCCTCTCACTAATACTGCACAAGGATCCCTATATTGCCACGTCCTTGTCACCAGTTTGCATGATCCAAAATTCTGATTTTCTATTAATTTCATGGTGTAAATGTGTATTGTACATTTAATTTTTTTCTCATTGGAGAAGTTAGTTTTGTATTTGTATTAGTTTTATAGGACTACCATAATAAATTACCACAGGTATTATGGTTTAAAATGACAAATTTATTCTTTCACATTTCCATAGGCAGAAGTATAAAATCAACACTAATGCAATATGATCTCAGTAGGATCCATACTCTAATTACATTTGCCAATACCCTATTTCCAAGGTCATATTCTTAATTTCCAGGTAGACATGAGTTTGAGGGGACACTATTCTATATACACAGAGCAAGGCCAGACACTTGGTTTCTGGACTATTTAGAAATCATAGCAGAGTTATCATTTTACTAATTACATTGTTAACTTTATCCACATTGTTTTGTTCCTTAATTATGGTTTATGCACCTCTTAATCTCATGCATGATCAACCATTAATTTTGTCTTTTTTAATCCCTCTTCTCTATTTACTCACTGATTATAGAAACATAATGAAGACTAGTCAGCAACATTTGTCTTGACATATCTGATCATACCAGATCTCAAATAGTGCCTCATTGTTCAGAAGAATGCTTACCTCCAGATTTCTTCAAGCACCCCTCTCTCCACCACCTGCCCATCCCTTACAAGTTTTCAAGAAACCCATTACCCTCCTTTCGTGTATATAAGCTGTCTCTAGGCTCAACTGGGCATGTTGGCTTTGGAAATCCCCTACCACCTCAATGGGCTGCCCTTCTGATGGTCATAAAGCTGTCTTTCCTTCAAAATTGGGATTGCAGACATTGTCTGACTGCGCCTTGGATGAATGGACAAGTTTGAGCTCCCGAAAAAATTTCGTGAGCCAGCCAGGAGGTTTGTGCCTGAGGCAGGCAAGTCTTGGCCACAGGGGTGACTTCATGGGAATTTTCCACAGGATCTTGGATCACCGTTGAATCCAAGGGAATTCCCCTGGCTGCCCTCCAGACCTGCACTGGCCTCTTCTCAAGGCCAAGTTTTAAGTGAAGGAATGACATCTTCCATGAGCTCTGGGAGAACTTCTGTTGTTGAAGAGTGAGTTTTAGAGCACACAATGAGCAACTGCATTTCCTCGCTTAGGAATCTTTCCTAAGAAGACCTTTAAAGAAGGGCCCTCACATATTACAAGATGAAACAGTCATAAAACCATCCTGAGTTTCTTTTTTTTTTAATTTATTTATTTTTTCAGCGTAACAGTATTCATTGTTTTTGCACAACACCCAATGCTCCATGCAAAACATGCCCTCCCTATTACCCACCACCTGTTCCCCCAACCTCCCACCACCGACCCTTCAAAACCCTCAGGTTGTTTTTCGGAGTCCATAGTCTCTTATGGTTTGCCTCCCCTTCCAATTTTTTTTTTATAAACATATAATGTATTTTTATCCCCAGGGGTACAGGTCTGTGAATCGCCAGGTTTACACACTTCACAGCACTCACGATAGCACATACCCTCCCCAATGTCCATAACCCCCTCCCCCTCTCCCAATCCCACCTCCCCCCAGCAACCCCCAGTTTGTTTTGTGAGATTAAGAGTCATTTATGGTTTGTCTCCCTCCCAATCCCATCTTGTTTCATTTATTCTTCTCCTATCCCCCTAACCCCCCTTGTTGATGGATCATATGCTTAGATTTTTCTCCTATGGACTCATATTGCTAGTCCTGTTTGTCTTGTCTGTCTGTCTTGCCTGCAATTCAATCTATAATATAGCACTTTGTTGCATTATGCAAATCTGGCCTTGTTTTAGTTACACTTCTATGAACAAAAAGAAAAGAATGATATTCTTTTAGCTTGGCCACAATAAAACTGGAATAGTTTTTTGTAAAGTAGCAATACTTCCCCAGAAACAATTCAAAGTCCTCAACCTCTCTGGGAACAACTTATCAAAATCATTCTCCATGCCTAAAACTGAAAAAAGAAAAGGGAAGAGAAAAGAGGCCCTTTAAAAGCATAAACAGCTAGAAAAACACCCTTCTCAAAATCTAGCCCAAAGGGCACCTAGGTTGCTCAGTCAGTTAAGCATCTGACTCTTGTATCAGGTCAGGTCTTGATTTCTAGGATGTGAGTTCAGTCTCTGCATTGGGGTCCATGCCCAGTGTGGAACCTACTTAAAAAAAATCTAGCTCACAATGTCCATAAGGTTATTGGTCAAGGAAAAATACAAATCTTTACTGTACAGTCTTTTGTTTGTGTCTGGTAACATTGCATTATCTACTTCTGGATGATATACTAATGTTAATGATAAAAGAGCCCTATTTAGTTCAAGACAAGCACTTACAAGAATGGGGCATCCTACCATGCAAAGATAGAAACTAATTCAAATGCTTCTCTGGTTCCTATAATCTGGTGTACCCTCTGTTAAATTAAAGCTTTAGTTTGTTGGTTTAATGAAAATGGACATGTCTTTTGGGGTTATAGTTTTTATGAGTCTTGTTTGAGACATTACTCTTTCTCTACTGTTTGCTCTTCCAGATTTAAGACAACTCTCTCCTAAAAGATCTATGACTTACAGAGATTTGATAAAATATGCCTTAGTGAACAAATTCACTTTTTCTCCCTGCCTGAACCCTCCAGAAATCAGAAACTCAGAGTCCGTTTTCCTTCTTTTATGACAATTATAGTTATTTCCATAAGTTCAATAACATCTGTTCTTCTTGTAACAAAACATGATTGGAAACGTTGGTTATTTTATGAAGACTTTGACTAGAATGCCATATTTGGGAGGAGGCATGCATAAACTCACATATGACCAGACAGCTTTAATGAACTAAGGTTGACTTTATAGTGCCAGTGAAGCCCCTTAGAAATATAAGCCTGGAGCAAAAACAATGAATACTGTTACGCTGAAAATAAATAAATAAATAAATAAAAATAAATAAACCTTAAGAAATATAAGCCTGGTATCTTGCTTATGGAGTTCTCAGGAGCCTTACTGGGAGAGTAGAGAATGTTGCATGGTGATAAGTGCAGGAACCTCAGGATATTTGGGGGACTTTGAAAAAAGAGGAAATAATCAAAAGTTACAGGTACTGTAGACAAATCAAATGGCAAATATTTGACTTGGCTTTGGGTCTCAAAAGACTACTAAAAGTTCAATCTGATATTCCTTATGAATAGATCTAGCAAAGCAGGTTTAAAAGAACCTGTGTGGCTGATCACGATTCTTGTTGGGCTTATGTAAGTAGTTAAGCCAAGTTTGTTAAAACTGGATTTATTTTGCAAACATTCTAGTCTCAATCTGGCTAGCTTCTATAAAAATGAGGGTAAATTTATATAGAAAAAATTATATTTGGGGCACCTGGGTGGCTCAGTGGGTTAAAGCCTCTGCCTTTGGCTCAGGTCATGATCCCAGAGTCCTGGGATCGAGCCCCACATTGGGCTCTCTGCTCAGTGGGGAGCCTGTTTCCTCCTCTCTCTCTGCCTGCCTCTCTGCCTACTTGTGATTTCTCTCTGTCAAATAAAAAAAATTATATTTCAATAACACACACTTCTGAATGTTAAATTCTAATTCTGATTGTCTTTACATGTTTGTTCTTTACCTAAACAACTGATTAGATCATAAATTCTCCTGGTTTGTTCGAGTATCTGTCTATGACTCTCCCAACAAAGATTTCCCATTTTCCCCCCATTCTTTTAACTTGAACAAACCTAGGATTCATCTACTAGCTCCAAACACTCCTGCCAGGCCAGAGGCATCAGAGCGACCAGACAAGGGGTCAACCTGTGACCCCAATCATGATATAAATGCAGAAGGACTTTCCAGACTCCAAAAGTATCGTGAATCTATCCTGGTAGGAATAAAAATAGGACTACCTAGACAAAAGAATCTAAACAAGATTCAACAAGTTAATCAGATGCCTCAAGAAGACCCCTCATCTTTTCTTGAACGACTCTATCAAGCACACTATCAATATGCTGGCATTGATCCTGAAGCACCTGAAAACTTGAAAGTAATAAATATGACTTGTATTAGCAAAGTGCCCCAGATATTCAAAGGAAATTACATAGAGATAACTTTTGTGATGGCTACTTGGGCATTGGTAGAGAATGCATTTAAGGTTTCTATTAAATGGGATTAAATCCAGAAAACAGAGGAAAAAACAAAGAAAGATAAATAAGACAGCATACTACTCTACTAGCTTCCATGACCTCAGGAAAATCTCCCCAAGAAACAGTAACATTCAAAAGCAAGGTCCAAGCCCTGTGCCTAGATACTCCAGAATATTTTTGAGGACAGTTTTCTCACTCCCACTCTCCAGGCTATTGCTCTTCACCCCTTATTAGCAGGAAGCAGGGAGAGCAGTCATTATTTCTATTCCCCATGATTGAGGAATTATAAAATAAGAATGGGGATTTGAGGCAGGTGCCAGGTTCCTGGACCTGTTTTGAAAGCATAAGCAGAACTATAGTTGTATTAGTTGTATTATTAACTTGGCTCCATGTTCTGTTTTGTTCCCTAGTTATTGTGGTTTATGCACCTCTTAACGTCATGCACAATCAATCATCAGCTTTGCCATTTTTACTGTTACTCTCTGTTTACTCACTAATTGTAGAAACTCATGAAGGGCTGGACAGTAGTACTTATTTTGACATATCTGATCATACCAGATCCTAATATTGCCACATTGTCCAGAAGAATGCTTACCTCCAGACTGTTTCAAGGACACCACACCAAATTTTCAAGAAACATTACCTTCCTCTCATGTATATAAGCTGTGCCTAGGACCAACAGAGGAAGGCAGCTTTGAGAATGATTCCCTTCCTTCTCCTTGGGCTAACGTCTCATAATAAAGCTTTCTTTGCTTCAAAACCAGTGTCTCAGAATTTGGCTTACAGTACATGGAGAGCAAGGACAAGTTTAAGTTTGGTAAAGACTATACCTCTATTTAGACTTTACAGACGGAAATATAAACCATTTACTGTTTTGTGTTTACCTTTTTTTCAATCAACACTATTTGTATATTTCATCCTCTTTATTATATATAGTCATTTTTAAAACCGAAATTCCTTTGAGTGACTCTTAGAGTTGAAAGTTTCTATATCACTTTTCTTTGACTCAAGTACATGAGAGCAATAAATTAGCCTTTGCATTATTTGTCTGCGGAGTCAGTTTCCCAGCCCTCAGTTATAGTTTAAAAAATTTCTGGATTTGGAGAAGAGGTAATTTACAAATGGGTTTCCAGAATTTGGTTAATACTGTTAGAGGTAGCACAGAATTATAAAGACATGCATGGCTTCTAAAAACAGACTAGTTGGAATCTGTTCCTTTCCCTTCTAGCTGTGGAACGTTAAGCAAGTTATCAAAGCCTTCTGCTTCCATTCCCTCATTTAGAGAATGGGGATGGAAGTAGCACCTCACTTTTAAGACTGAGAAACTCAAAGACTTCCCTAGACAGCCTAATTATTAACTTAATTAATCTTTCCAATACTATATTTTAGATACAGATGGAAGAATGGCTTTTGGCCACTCTCTTTAGTAGCCTCAAACAAGTCCTACTTTCCTATCTGACCAATTATGATTGAAGTAAAATCATTTGGCAGCATATTCTGAGCAAAGGGTGCAGTCTTCCAAACTGAAATGATGAGAAGATATATTTTTAGTTCCCCTTGAAATTTGGAGGGATCATCCATTCTTTTAGGGACGTTAAAGACTTAGTTTTGTAAATTTATGGCAGGCAATAGATTTAAAAATCATCAACAATGATTTTTAACATACAGTTTATAGACAGAGAGTTTATATGCCTTTTTCAGAACACTCTAACTCCTAATGGTGACTTAATGAGTTGTGACGTCCACTGGAATTCTGGACTTAGCTGATGGGTATTAGCAGATGGGATGCCCTTAAAATAACATTAAAATTAGTCCATGAAAATGGCTATTTTGGGTAATGGTGAGATGGTAATCAGCTCCACTGCCTCTTTGGAAGGTATAGGCTGCATACTGATTGCTTATTGGGGGACTGCAAAGACTCCAGACCATTCTTTTTTTTTTTCACAAATGGAGATTTTTATCACTATAAATTTTTGTCAGCATGAATTCTGTCGTTTGAAAATAACAAAGAAACTTAAAAACATGTGACCTTTTATTTTCCCTTTTTAAAAAATTATTTTATTAACATGTAATGTATTATTTGCTCCAGGGGTACAGGTCTGTGAATCATCAGGCTTACACATTTAACAGCATTCACCATAGCACATACCCTTCCCAATGTCCATAACCCAACCACCCTGTCCCTACCCCCTCCAGCAGCCCTCAGTTTGTTTTGTGAGATTAAGAGTCTCCTATGGTTTGTCTTCCTTGTTTTATTTTTTCCTTCCCTACCCCCCACAACCCTCACCCTGCCTCTCAAATTCCTCATTCTTACAAATCCTTCTTCCTATTCTTGGTTTTTGCTAAAGCTAGAAAGCGAAACATAGGAGACTACGGCCACTAGGTGGCAGGCAAGCTTCTTGTAAACTTTTCCAGTTTTTAACTTAGTTTTAATACCAAACTTTAGATTCCTTTTCTTAGATTTCTTCCACAAATAAAAAAGATTTACCTTTACTCTTTGGAAATGTTCAATATAGCTCCAATTTCATTGGAGCTATATTGTGATTGGTAGTTATCATCCCAAATATGTGTCATTTTTAGAAAAATGTGTAAAATATTCATTATATTGTGTAAGCGTATTAAAGGCAGTAATTCTCCTTACTGGAAAACAGATGTGTCAGCAATTTTATGAGATATATCTATTTTGTTCTTTGGCAACCAGGAAAAAATTCAGAGACAGTATTAAGTCCTAGACATGTGATAAGCTAAAATATGAAGTAAAATGTCGAAAAATAATAGGAGAACATAAGATTATCATAGTTGAAACATTATATGCTAAGTCCAAGAAAATCAGAGAAAAATTTCAATGACTTAGTGTTTAGTCAGTGGCTAATTTCAAAGAAATATACTCTACCTTTCCTTTATTCCAGAAATAGCAAAAAACAAACAAACAAAAACCCAAACAAAACAAAACCACACACAACTAAAAAAATGAACTCAAAAACTTAAAAAAAATAAAAAATTTGTAAGTTTAAGGTAGTTTCTGTATATAATGAAGAAAGTTATAAAATGTTACTGGGGGACACAAAAGGTCTATATTAAGTTCAGAATATAAACTATGTTCTAGGATTGAAAAGACCAATACTATTAATATTTCTCTGTAAATCAATATATAAGATTAATGAAATTATAATTACTTAGTATTCATATCATTTGATAAAATCATTCCAACTAATATCAATGAATAACTGAACTGGTTTCAAAATAGTCTGAGGAAGAATAGCAATGAGGGCACTTATATAACAGATATTAAAATGTACAATAGATTTTTAATAATTAAAACAACTTGCTATTAAATGCATCCCAAAGGCATCATGCTGACTGAAAAAAAAATGCTCAAAATGCTACTCACTATATGATTCAACTTATATGACAGTTATTAAAAGGCAAACCAGGGTCAAAAAACAAAAACAAAAACAAAAAACCAGATCACTTTTATCAGAGCTGGAACACAAATCAGAAGAGTGGACCACAAAGGGGCAGAGGGAAATTTGAGGTTTGATGAAATTCTCCTATATTCTCATTGTTATGGTTACATGACTATGCATTTGTCAAGATTCACAGCATTGTACACTAAAGAGAATGATTTTTCTATCTGTAAACTGTATTTTAAAAAATGAAAAAGAAAGTTTGATTCTGGTACTAAGAATTGAATATAGACTTTTCAGGAGTACCAGTCATCCCTTCTTCCCTATAGGCTCAGAGTCAATTTATCGGTGAACTCAAAAAAATAAAAGGCAGAGACAAATATTGGTGTTATTACTGATAAAGTTGTACTGGACTTGCAACCACATAATATAGTACTATCCATGACACAACATGATTGCAAATTTAGTGCACTCTCCCCATCAATGGGTGTAAACTTTCTGAAATCAAGGATGTATCTTCTGGCTCATTGTAGGCTCACAAAGTATGTGAAGCATGGTTGGAGGCACATATCTGGGGCAACTAAATAACTAAAATTAATACACATTAACTAGGGATTACCTACTAAATGTATTCTTTCAGCACCAGTTAATTAGACACTCAGCTAAATGGCCTATGTGAGAAGTCATCTGTGTACATTTTCTACTGATATATTCCCAGTAACAGCTACAATTATAATAGCAGCAGTAACAACTACAAGCATAATAGAAATAGTAATAATAATTGTAAAAATTAAAAACATGCCAAAATTGGGGTGCCTGAGTGGCTCAGTGGGTTAAAGCTTCTGCCTTCAGCTCAGGTCACAATCCCAGGGTCCTGGGATCAAGCTCCACATCGGGCTTTCTGCTCTGTGGGGAGCCTGCTTCCTCCTATCTCTCTGCCTGCCTCTCTGCTTACTTGTGATCTCTGTCTCTCAAATAAATTAACAAAATCTTAAAAAAAAACCATGCCAAAATAATAAAAGAAACATATAAAGAAATTTCTGTAGATAATTAAGTAGATAAAGAGAATTTATTCATTTTTTTCAAATTTGTATGGGAAGAAGCAGTGAAGAGAGGATTTAAATGCATGTCTTCCAGACTCTACATGTCATGTGTTTAATTACTGACAGTGACAAAAAAAGGGATTTGCTCTTTAACAGTTACACCTACTGGTTCCTTTTACAGAACATGAAATAGCTTCAAAGTTCATTCCTTAAAATGTCCACACAAGAAATTATTTCTTCGGAAGCATCATCTACAAAGTGTGTTTCGCATTTATATGTCGACTCCTTATCTTCTTTATGGCTGCCTTTACTTCTTGATTCCTTAAGGTATAAATAATAGGATTTAAGAGAGGTGTGAAAATTGTATAAAACACAGAGAGAATTTTATCGACAGAGTATCTGCTGAAGGGCCACACATAGATAAAGACACAAGGGGCAAAGAAGAGAGTCACAACTGTGATGTGTGCTGACAGAGTGGAGAAGGCCTTGGATGAACCACCAGCAGCACGGTGCCTGACTGAGTATATGATGATCCCATAGGAGACAAGCAAGAGGAGAAAGCAGACCAGGGACAGGAGGCCACTATCAGCAACAACCAGTAGTTGTAGCAGGTAGGTGTCCTTGCAGGCAAGTTTGATCACAAGGGGAAGGTCACAGAAAAAGCTGTCCACCACATTGGGACCACAGAAGGGCAAATTCAACATGAAAGCCATCTGACTAGATGAATGCACAAATCCAACTGTATAGGAGGATAACAGCAGCCAAACAAGCACTCGTGGGCTCATGATGGTCAGGTAATGGAGGGGTTTGCATATGGCAACGTACCTGTCTATTGCCATGGCTACAAGCAACATCATCTCACTCCCCCCTAAGAGGTGCATGAAGAACATCTGAGAGTAACATCCCCACCAAGAGATGGTCTTCTGTTTTCGGAGGAAATCCACAATCATCTTAGGGGTAGCAAAAGAAGCTAGGATCATATCAATACAAGAGAGATTGATAAGCAGAAAATACATTGGTGTGTGAAGGCGTGAGTCAAATATCACAGTGACCAAGATGAGGAGGTTTCCTAACACAATCCCTGCATAGACCACAGAGAATCCCAAGAAGAATAGAATCTGAAGATTCTGAGATTTAGAAAGTCCCAACAAAATGAACTCAGACACCACTGAATGGTTTGCCCTTTCCATGTTGTCAACTTTATCCCATCATAATCAAAGTGAGTGAGAATTGTGGGCAGAAAAGTTGTGGTTACAGAAAGTATGGTTCATGTTGGTATCCAATTTTGATACTTAAACTGGGTACCTGAACTTAAAGCACCTCCCACTTTTGGGGGGTGATTTTGTTAATCAGTGATTCTGAAATGGCCCAGAGAAGTGTACCAAAAAAGCAAGGAGAATTCAGAATATATATTTCTGAAAGACAAAAATAAAAACAGCACATGAAACTTGGAATCTGAAGACCTCAATACAATGCCTAGCTGAGCTACTCATTGGGGGCAACATAGGACAAGTATCTCCTTTCCAGGGTTAAGTTTTCTTCTCAGTAAAATGAAATAAAAACAATCAGACTACATGATATTCAATGCCTCTTTATTGTATGAAGAGGTATATAAATATGATTATGACGGTGGTGGGTTCTACATTCATACAAAAATACTGAGTTTCTTATCCTGGAAATGATAAATGAGGAAAATACAGCACAGATTTTAAAGACCCATATTTTGAAAGAGATTCTGGTAAAGAACTATTAATTAAACCTTAAATTATGTCTTATTTGTAAGTTTTTGGCTCCTGAGAAATGTATTGTCTCTTTCCTGCTCCCTTCTTGCATGAAACCTTCAGAACTCATGCTAGTATCAGTAATGGCCATTGCACAATTTGTAAGAGTGAAACCATGTAATTATATATATATGCCATACATTATTATATATGTTAACCATGTATAAATTATTCACTCAACATTTAACATCATTCACATCAAATGTCTCTTCTAGGATTTTAAGCAAGAAATGCCATGAATGTAAAAAGTCCACAGCCAAATGGAACTGAATTTATTTCATTTTCAGTTTGTATTGATTCATTCATTCTTTCACTTAATTTGTTGCCATAAAGAGGATTGATGGTTGGCTTGTGCACATATCATTATCACAAGCTTCAAAATGACAAAATGAGGTGGCTTGAAGTAACTGATTCATGTGGATAAGAGAAATACAGTTTCTCTGTATTATGGCATAAATTTAGATGATAAATTTCCCATCAGCCATGCTTATAACAATAATAGTTTTACCAATTTTGCTTTAAAAATTATTTTCATCACTAATGGTTTTCAATTACCCAGATTTTTATAAATCTCCTTCAGTAAATATATGCAAACAATGAATCATGGAACACTACATCAAAAACTAATCATGTACTCTATGATGACTAACATAACATCATCATCATCATCATCATCATCAATCATCATCATCACCATCATCATAACAAAGTATAGCCTTCTGTTTTTGCATTACTTACCAGAGTGGAGAAAATACTTTCATGAGAAAGTGTCTCATGTGAATCCTGGGAATAGCCTTGCATCTCCTTTTCCCATATTCTCATTAATTTCCTGCAATTTATGCTCCCAGTCTTCAGTAATAGAAGGAAGAAGCATCATAATGCTATACACTCTGTTTCTCTCAGACAATCCCGTGGGTACATTTTATCCAATTGAGGATGCATTTTCCCTATAAAAACATGTCCTCTGGCCAATTATCTGCTCTGAGAACCTCGTATTGATGCAAAGTCTTAAGTCATATTAAGTATGTAAAATTACTCATTTCCATGTAAAAAGGTTATATCTCCTTTCAGTTTTATGGCTAATATTTAAAAGATCCATACTATGCTTTTTGAAATATCATTTTTGAAACTGCATGTGAAGACAATAGTACAGACTTCAAATATATATGAGGTAGTTTATACACATTCTAACATCTGGAATACTGACTGCATGACTACTCAAATATCAATGGAAAGAGTGAATGAATGAATGAAATGCATAATGAATATTCAGCATCTAGATAAAGTCAATATTAAAGCAAAGTTCATGTTAATTAGGAACTCTAAGCACAGTTCTTTAAAAGTGTCAAATTGGATGTTGAAGCATTTTTAAACAGAAACAATAACCATTCTAATAAAATTGTTAGGAGTATGTATTTTCCCCTAATTTACTTTTAAAAAGGATCAAGGTGCTTACATGAATGGAAAAGAAAAATGCCACATGTAGCTCTTAACAGTTTGTCTCCTGGATAGCCTTTGAGAAAAGTAATACGCATTAGCACAGTGTGTGTGTTCCGTGTGTGTGTGTGTGTGTGTGGTGTGGGTATTAGTATCTATTTACATTTATATGCTTTTTATTATGACAATAATGTTCAATACTATTTATTGAGATAATAATATTCTTTTGCATAGTTATTTTCCTTGGGTTTGTCAATACATTAAAAAAAATTCCTAATAGCACATGAAAATCCACATTTCATCACTATACAGAATTCCATTTCTTTGATGATACATAATCCTAATTCCCCCACAAATAGAGTTTATTTTTTAGAAATGAACATTACACGCAAGAATTCTGCTGTCATCACATCATTGTCTTCTTTTAAAAAAAAAACAACAATTACAAACCCCAAGTTGACCTGGGCCTTCACAATCAGCCTCTCATCCACTCTAAATATCCGATACTATTTTTTTTTTAAAGATTTTATTTATTTATTTGACAGACAGAGATTTCAAGTAGGTAGAGAGGCAGGCAGAGAGAGAGAGGAGGAAGCAGGCTCCCTGCTGAGCAGAGAACCTGATGCGGGGCTCGATCCCAGGACCCTGAGATCATGACCTGAGCCGAAGGCAGAGGCTTTAACCCACTGAGCCACCCAGGCGCCCCTCCGATACTATTTTCTAACAGTGCCAAAATACAACTTCTGTTTTGGTAAAAGCAAATTCATTGTTTTCTGCATTCGCAAAACATTTTTTTTTTCTATCCCTACATGTTTCCATCATTTTAGGTAGACAAATTCTTCTGTCCAAATGACCATATCTTTCAGGACACCTTGAGGCTTTTCTTCTGTTTAATGAAACTTTCCCCAGTACAAAACCCACAACAATTTCCACTGTACTATGGTCCATCTCATGTGATCTACCATTTACATATTTTCCAGGTATACTGTGTGATTAGGTATTAATATTCTGAAATTGAAGGAAGACTAGAACAAGAGCTAGGCAAATGTGTTCTAGTCCAAGGTCTCTTATTTCTAGTGCTATGATTCCTCTTTCCCCAGATCATTTTAAGCTCCTTGAAAATAGACAAATTACTCTTTTATTCTCCATAATACATGCTATAAAGACTACCAATAGAGACGCTGATGAAGTGAGTGAAAACTGTCAGATATTTAAAAATAAAAACTTTTTGGATTTTTTAGTACTTTAGTACTTTAGTGATATATAACTGTGTTGGAGTAGATAGATTTATTGAAAATCATAAAATTTTTAAACTTTTTTTTCTGTTTTGATAGTATAACTTGCACTAATCTATAACTTTCCCCTAAAGCACATTTTCACATATAAGTTTTTAACTAAACCATAGACACACACACACACACACACACACACACATTCTTCCACAAAATCCCTAAAAGTAAGGATGGGGCCAAGGAACAACAGAGGAAAGAGAAAAAGTTGGTTTTCAGAGGAATCTTTTGATTATCTGCCCAGCATCTCCCCCTTACCACAGAAACAGAATTCCTTAGCTTTCTCTTTATCATAAACAACTTTCTGGCTATTCTAAAATGGCTGAGGAGAAAAGAAAAATAAACTTTGAAATCAACATTTTAATTCTAATGCATACATAGATTCACATGCAGAGAATATGGTTGAGTATTAGAAGTAGAGATTTACTCACAGGAGATCATAGACATCAAATTATGAAGAGAAAAGAAAAACAGTGGTTAATGTACTCTTTGCCTGATCTACAGAGAACAGTCTGTCCAACTACCTGAGAATATAGGAGTGATTCATTCTATTAAAATGTATTTTTTTAAAGTACTTGAAATCTTAAAACAGAAGAATATGAGATAAAAGCAATTATGACTTAGGTCAGATTGGGCAAAAATCATGCTCTTGTCCACATGATACCAGCCAACTTTGCTGATTTTTGTTTGTCTGCTTGTGGACCAGAACAGCATAAAACGAAGTGTTAGGTCTATAAGCACAAGGAATGACACGTTTGTTTGAAAACAAAAGGAAAGATTTCATTCAGTCACTTACTTCCTGAGGAGGCAGTGTTTGGCACAGATTGAAAATGCTCTTGAATGTTTATTTGTAAAGATATTGACATCATGAAGTTTGACATGGAAACTCTTTAGCAGATGGAAAATAAAATCACCTGAAGTGCATTAAAGTGCGTTCACTTATTTGCCCCACGTTGCCACACTTACAATGAGAATATGCTGTGTGTCTATATAACTAGAATGATAATGCCTTCTAGAACTCTCTAATGTTGTCATAGTGTTCAGCTCCTAAAGGACTTCCAACATTTCATTCTACCTAGGAAAAAAGAAATTAAAAGCCCATATCTAAAATGTTTCTATATTGTTTTAATGGATGTTAAAGCTTCCCCTATGACTTACCAGTTCTACAGTGTTTCAGAACATTACTTGAGTCAGACACATTAAAACCTGGAGAGCTTCTCCTTCCAAAAATAATAGTATTTCCCTAAAATAATGACAAATATGAGCATTTTACTTAAGAGTCATATATATTTAGAGTGTGGTGATAAAAAAGTGACATAATTTTGAGACCTAACAATACCCAACTGATGATTAAATACCAATGGGAATTATTAAAGATGCCATGTTGTTTTCCCTGAGTTACAACAGAGAAAACTTTTCCTGGCATTGCCTACTTACTGAAATTGATATTTTTTAACCAAGGAAATATAAAACCACTATCAGGTCTGGAGTGTGCTAACATGAAAACTTACTTGAAGAATACTAAAAAAGGCCAATTACAAACACATGATATCATTTACTGTATACTAATCTTAAGCTTGGCACTATTTTAAGCATAAATGGACCTATCAAAACAGAAGATATAAAGATATCAAGCTGGGGAATTGTAGTCTCACCACTTCCTTATTCTACCCCTCAGATTTAGGAAATGTTTCCTGTGGAATATCCCATTGTCTGTCTTCCATATCCAATTGAAAAATATATTTACTCAAAAATATTAGTCAGATCTTCATGCCTCTCCACTCCAGTTTGAAGTAACTTTGAATTGTTTATTACCATTTTCAATGAGACCACTGACCCAAGAGTGAAGGAAAAGTGATATAGGAGAGCCTGGGTGGCTCAGTCAGTTGTGGGTGGGAGCAATTCTTAATTTCAACTCTTGATTTTGGCTCTGGTCATGATCTCAGGGTAGTGGGATGAAACTCTGCCAACCAGCTCCACACTCAGAGCAAAAATCAACTTAAAGTTTTCTCTCTCCCTCTGCCCTTGCCCCCACTCATGATTTCTCTCTCTCTAAATAGATACATAAGATCTCAAAAAGAAAGAAATGTGATACAGCTATGTAATCCAATGCTTCTTCAATTCTTTTTGTAGATTAGTAACAGTTGAGTTCCTTTTTTGATCAGAGGAATTGCTCCACATGAAATACACTGATAGTCTCTCCAATGTTATAAACCTTTCATTGTATTCTTGGTGACTGCTTTTTAAAGACTATTATAGAACCATGTATCACAGCCGCTAACTCAGGAAATGAGCAGGTGAACCCTGATGTGCCACTAGGGACAACTGCTGTTTCAGGGAACCTTGAGGGGGCCACATAAATTGAGAGCATAGCTCCTGGTTGGGTTTGGCAACACTTGCCAAACAAATCCAGATTAAACTCATGGCAAGAGAAGCCAATAACTCAAAAGACAAGGGTTTGGAAAAGAGGGAAAATTTTAGTTCAGATGCCTGAAGCTGGCTGAGGTGGCAAGCTCCAGCCCTACAACAGACCTCTCTGCCTGTAAGATAGACACCTAAAGTTTTCTAGGAGAGGTTTAGGGAAGTACCTGCAAGACAGCTGGCAAGGAGTACATGATCACAGGTGAGGGTCGGTATGTGTTTTTACTCCCTGATCATGTCCAGGGAAGAGGACCTGTGGGTGGTGTTCTTCTAGGCATTCCATTGCTATGAGATAGGGCTTTTTTGATCTAGAGGTTGGGGTGTTTCAGTCATAAGAGGTAACTGCTGGGGTCCAGAGTTGAGCAAGTAGGCTTGCTAACAAGAGGATTAGCAAAGCCTAGAACTGAATAGGTGTCAGTTCCATTGAATTCCCATTTTTAGACCACTGGGACTTCTGGAAGGAGTCCAGTATGATCCATTTGCTGTTTCTGTGCAGAGAACTCTGCCTTCAGATTTCCAGAGAAATCTTGTCTCCAGAGAAATCTGCCTAAAATTGTCATATGACAGTTTTCCTATGAACACTGAGTCAAGTCCATAGTGTTCAGACTAACGGCTTTGGTGGGTAAGAGAGAAGTATGTCCACTTTTTCTCTTCTTGGATGTTTCCATGTCATTTTATTTCATTATCTCCAATAGTTGGCTCAGGAATCCCTAAAGCATCTGACAAAAATCTTATCATTCTAATCTCCTGCCTCAGTACCATGTCTTTCTTGGGTGGTTTCTACATGACTTATTTTAATCTTCCTCTAAGTTCCCATAAATGTGCGCGTGACTGAATGCTTGAAATGAGAGTGGTTTTAGTTTCCAATTACCTATGGCCAATTTACAAGCCTGTACAGCAAGATTCCCTGGCTTAAGTGACTATCAACATCTAAAGGATTATTGATCCATGAGCCTAATTACTTCTGCAATATGAAGTAAGGGGCACTTGACAGTGTCCATCACACAGATCACCCCTTACCTTCTTTTTTTTTTTTTTTTTTTTTTGCACATTTTTTTCCATTTTATTTATTTTTTCAGCATAACAGTATTCATTCTTTTTGCACAACACCCAGTGCTCCATGCAAAACGTGCCCTCCCCATTACCCACCACCTGTTCCCCCAATCTCCCACCCTTGACCCTTCAAAACCCTCAGGTTTCCCCAACCTCCCACCCCTGACCCTTCAAAACCCTCAGGTTGTTTTTCAGAGTCCATTGTCTCTTATGGTTCGCCTCCCCTCCCCAATGTCCATAGCCTGCTCCCCCTCTCCCAATCCCACCTCCCCCCAGCAACCCCCAGTTTGTTTTGTGAGATTAAGAGTCATTTATGGTTTGTCTCCCTCCCAATCCCATCTTGTTTCATTTATTCTTCTCCTATCCCCCTACCCCCCCATGTTGCTTCTCCATGTCCTCATATCAGGGAGATCATATGATAGTTGTCTTTCTCCGATTGACTTATTTCACTAAGCATGATACGCTCTAGTTCCATCCACGTCATCGCAAATGGCAAGATTTCATTTCTTTTGATGGCTGCATAGTATTCCATTGTGTATATATACCACATCTTCTTTATCCATTCATCTGTTGATGGACATCTAGGTTCTTTCCATAGTTTGGCTATTGTAGACATTGCTGCTATAAACATTCGGGTACACGTGCCCCTTCGGATCACTATGTTTGTATCTTTAGGGTAAATACCCAGTAGTGCAATTGCTGGGTCATAGGGTAGTTCTATTTTCAACATTTTGAGGAACCTCCATGTTGTTTTCCAGAGTGGTTGCACCAGCTTGCATTCCCACCAACAGTGGAGGAGGGTTCCCCTTTCTCCACATCCTCTCCAGCATCTGTCATTTCCTGACTTGTTAATTTTAGCCATTCTGACTGGTGTGAGGTGATATCTCAGTGTGGTTTTGATTTGTATTTCCCTGATGCCGAGTGACGTGGAGCACTTTTTCATGTGTCTGTTGGCCATCTGGATGTCTTCTTTGCAGAAATGTCTGTTCATGTCCTCTGCCCATTTCTTGATTGGATTGTTTGTTCTTTGGGTGTTGAGTTTGCTAAGTTCCTTATAGATTTTGGATACTAGCCCTTTATCTGATATGTCGTTTGCAAATATCTTCTCCCATTCTGTCAGTTGTCTTTTGGTTTTGTTAACTGTTTCCTTTGCTGTGCAAAAGATTTGATCTTGATGAAATCCCAATAGTTCATTTTTGCCCTTGCTTCCCTTGCCTTTGCCGTTGTTCCTAGGAAGATGTTGCTACGGCTGAGGTCGAAGAGGTTGCTGCCTGCATTCTCCTCAAGGATTTTGATGGATTCCTTTCTCACATTGAGGTCCTTCATCCATTTTGAGTCCATTTTCGTGTTGTGGTGTAAGGAAGTGGTCCAATTTCATTTTTCTGCATGTGGCTGTCCAATATTCCCAGCACCATTTATTGAAGAGGCTGTCTTTTTTCCATTGGACATTCTTTCCTGCTTTGTCGAAGATTAGTTGACCATAGAGTTGAGGGTCGATTTCTGGGCTCTCTATTCTGTTCCACTGATCGATGTGTCTGTTTTTGTGCCAGTACCATGCTGTCTTGATGATGACAGCTTTGTAATAGAGCTTGAAGTCCGGAATTGTGATGCCACCCACTTTGGCTTTGTTCTTCAATATTCCTTGGCTATTCGAGGTCTTTTCTGGTTCCATATAAATTTTAGGATTATTTGTTCCATTTCTTTGAAAAAAAATGGATGATATTTTGATAGGGATTGCATTAAATGTGTAGATTGCTTTAGGTAGCATAGACATTTTCACAATATTTATTCTTCGAATCCAGGAGCATGGAACATTTTTCCATTTTTTTGTGTCTTCCTCAATTTCTTTCATGAGTACTTTATAATTTTCTGTGTATAGATTCTTAGTCTCTTTGGTTAGGTTTATTCCTAGGTATCTTATAGTTTTGGGTACAATTGTAAATGGGATTGACTCCTTAATTTCTCTTTCTTCAGTCTTGTTGTTGGTGTACAGAAATGCAACTGATTTCTGTGCATTGATTTTATATCCTGACACTTTACTGAATTCCTGGACAAGTTCTAGCAGTTTTGGAGTGGAGTCTTTTGGGTTTTCCACATATAGTATCATATCATCTGCGAAGAGTGATAGTTTGACTTCTTCTTTACCAATTTGGATGCCTTTAATTTCTTTTGGTTGTCTGATTGCTGAGGCTAGGACTTCTAATACTATGTTGAATAGCAGTGGTGATAATGCACATCCCTGCCATGTTCCTGACCTTAACGGAAAAGCTTTCAGTTTTTCTCCATTGAGAATGATATTTGCGGTGGGTTTTTCATAGATGGCTTTGATAATATTGAGGTATGTGCCCTCTATCCCCACACTTTGAAGAGTTTTGATCAGGAAAGGATGCTGTACTTTGTCAAATGCTTTTTCAGCATCTATTGAGAGTATCATATGGTTCTTGTTCTTTCTTTTATTAATGTTTTCTATCACATTGATTGATTTGCGGATGTTGAACCAACCCTGCAGCCCTGGAATAAATCCCACTTGATCATGGTGAATAATCCTTTCAATGTACTGTTGAATCCTATTGGCTAGTATTTTGGCGAGAATTTTTGCGTCTGTGTTCATCAAGGATATTGGTCTGTAGTTCTCTTTTTTGGTGGGATCCTTGTCTGGTTTGGGAATCAAGGTGATGCTGGCCTCATAAAATGAGTTTGGAAGTTTTCCTTCCATTTCTATTTTTTGGAACAGTTTCAGGAGAATAGAAATTAGTTCTTCTTTAAATGTTTGGTAGAATTCCCCTGGGAAGCCGTCTGGCCCTGGGCTTTTGTTTGTTTGGAGATTTTTGATGACTGTTTCAATCTCCTTACTGGTTATGGGCCTGTTCAGGTTTTCTATTTCTTCCTGGTTCAGTTGTGGTAGTTTATATGTCTCTAGGAATGCATCCATTTCTTCCAGATTGTCCAATTTGTTGGCGTAGAGTTGCTCATAGTATGTTCTTATAATTGTCTGTATTTCTTTGGTGTTAGTTGTGATCTCTCCTCTTTCATTCATGATTTTATTGATTTGGGTCCTTTCTCTTTTCTTTTTGATGAGTCTGGCCAGGGGTTTATCAATCTTATTGATTTTTTCAAAGAACCAGCTCCTAGTTTCATTGATTTTTTTCTATTGTTTTTTTGGTTTCTATTTCATTGATTTCTGCTCTGATCTTTATGATTTCTCTTCTCCTGCTGGGTTTAGGGTTTCTTTCTTGTTCTTTCTCCAGCTCCTTTATGCGTAGGGTTAGGTTGTGTACTTGGGACCTTTCTTGTTTCTTGAGAAAGGCTTGTACTGCTATATATTTTCCTCTCAGGACTGCCTTTGCTGTGTCCCACAGATTTTGAACTGTTGTGTTTTCATTATCATTTGTTTCCATGAATTTTTTCAATTCTTCTTTAATTTCCTGGTTAACCCATTCATTCTTTAGAAGGATGCTGTCTAGTCTCCATGTATTTGGGTTCTTTCCAGCTTTCCTCTTGTGATTGAGTTCTAGCTTCAGAGCATTGTGGTCTGAAAATATGCAGGGAATGATCCTAATCTTTTGATACTGGTTGAGACCTGATTTGTGACCCAGGATGTGATCTATTCTGGAGAAGGTTCCATGTGCACTAGAGAAGAATGTGTATTCTGTTGCTTTGGGATGAAATGTTCTGAATATATCTGTGATGTCCATCTGGTCCAGTGTGTCATTTAAGGCCTTTATTTCCTTGTTGATCTTTTACTTGGATGATCTGTCCATTTCAGTGAGGGGAGTGTTCAAGTCCCCTACTATTATTGTATTATTATTGATGTGTTTCTTTAATTTTGTTATTAATTGGTTGATATAGTTGGCTGCTCCCACGTTAGGGGCATAGATATTTAAAATGGTTAGATCTTCTTGTTGGACAGACCCTTTGAGTAGGATATAGTGTCCTTCCTCATCTCTTATTATCGTCTTTGGCTTAAAATCTAATTGATCTGATATAAGGATTGCCACCCCAGCTTTCTTCTGATGCCCATTAGCATGGTAAATTGTTTTCCACCCCCTCACTTTCAATCTGGAGGTGTCTTCGCGTCTAAAATGAGTTTCTTGTAGGCAACATACTGATGGGTTTTGTTTTTTTATGCATTCTGATACCCTGTGTCTTTTGATTGGGGCATTTAGCCCATTAACATTCAGGGTAACTATTGAGAGATATGAATTTAGTGCCATTATTAGCCTGTAAGGTGACTGTTACTGTATATTGTCTCTGTACCTTTCTGATCTACTACTTTTAGGCTCTCTCTTTGCTTAGAGGACCCCTTTCAATATTTCCTGTAGAGCTGGTTTGGTGTTTGCAAATTCTTTCAGTTTTCGTTTGTCCTGGAAGCTTTTGATCTCTCCTTCTATTTTCAATGATAGCCTAGCTGGATAGAGTATTCTTGGCTGCATGTTTTTCTCGTTGAGTGCTCTGAATATATCATGCCAGCTCTTTCTGGCCTGCCAGGTCTCTGTGGATAAGTCTGCCGCCAATCTAATATTTTTACCATTGTATGTCACAGACTTCTTTTCTCGGGCTGCTTTCAGGATTTTCTCTTTGTCACTAAGACTTGTAAATTTTACTATTAGGTGACGGGGTGTGGACCTATTCTTGTTGACTTTGAGGGGGGTTCTCTGCATCTCCTGGAT
Organism: Meles meles; assembly: GCF_922984935.1. Classification (NCBI taxonomy): domain Eukaryota; kingdom Metazoa; phylum Chordata; class Mammalia; order Carnivora; family Mustelidae; genus Meles; species Meles meles. Next base: position 55,498,130 of record NC_060071.1, read on the forward strand.
TTTGATGCTTGTTCCCTTTGCCATATTAGGGAAATTCTCTCCAATGATTCTCTCCAATAGACCTTCTGCTCCCCTCTCTGTTTCTTCTTCTTCTGGAATCCCAATTATTCTAATGTTGTTTCGTCTTATGGTGTCACTTATCTCTCGAATTCTCCCCTCATGGTCCATTAGCTGTTTGTCCCTCTTTTGCTCGGCTTCCTTATTCTCTGTCATTTGGTCTTCGATATCACTAATTCTTTCTTCTGCCTCATTTATCCTAGCAGTGAGAGCCTCCATTTTTGATTGCACCTCATTAATAGCTTTTTTGATTTCAACTTGGTTAGATTTTAGTTCTTTAATTTCTCCAGAAAGGGCTTTAATATCTCCAGAGAGGGTTTCTCTAATATCTTCCATGCCTTTTTCGAGCCCGGCTAGAATGTTCAGAATCGTCATTCTGAACTCTTGATCTGACATATTACCAATGTCTGTGTTGATTAGGTCCCTAGCCTTTGGTACTGTGTCTTTTTCTTTTGTTTGTGGTGATTTTTTCCGCCTTGTCATTTTGTCCAGATAAGAGGGTATGAAGGAGCAAATAAACTACTAAAAGGGTGGCAAAGACCCCGGAAAAATGCGCTGTAACCAAATCAGCAGAGACCCCAAATTGTGGGGGGGAGAAAGGGGATAAAAACAGGTTCTGAAAAAAAAAAAAAAGAAAAAGAAAAAAATTTAAAAAATAAAACAAATAAAAAAATATAAAAAAGAAAGAAAAAATATATATATTTAGATGAACTAGTCAAAAAACGTTAAAAAAGGGGCGCCTGGATGGCTCAGTGGGTTAAAGCCTCTGCCTTCGGCTCGGGTCATGATCCCAGGGTCCTGGGATCGAGCCCCACATCGGGCTCTCTGCTCCGCGGAGAGCCTGCTTCCTCCTCTCTCTCTGCCTGCCTCTCTGCCTAGTTGTGATTTCTCTCTGTCAAATAAATAAAATATTTAAAAAAAAAAAACGTTAAAAAAGAAAAGGGTAAAAGTTTTAAAAAATTTAGCAGAAGAAGAAAAAAGAAAAAAGAAAAAAAAATTGAAAAAAGAAAAAAAAATTGAAAAAAGAAAAAAAAATTGAAGTAACCGCAAGACTAAAGAATCATGGGGAGAAAGCCATGAGTTCCGTGCTTTGCTTTCTCCTCCTCTGGAATTGCTCTGCTGTCTTAGGAATTGAATCTGCTTTCTCCTTGATAGATGAACTTCGTCCTGGCTGGATATTTTGTTGATCTTCTGGGGGAGGGGCCTGTTGTAGTGACTCTCAAGTGTCTTTGCCCGAGGCGGGATTGCACCGCCCTTACCGGCGGCCGGACTAAGTAATCGGCTCGGGTTCGCTTTTGGGAGCTTCTGTTCCCTGAACGCTTTCCGTAGAGTTCCGGAGGACGGGAATGAAAATGGTGGCCTCCTAGTCTCCGGCCCGGAGGAGCCGAGAGCCCGGGGCCCCACTCCTCAGTGCGCCCCCAGAGGACAGCACTCAATCACTCCTGTAACCCCAGCCTCTAGCCGCGCTCCGAGCTCACCCAGCCCGCGACCAGTTCAAGGTAACCCCGAGCTGAGAGTTCAGTCCTCGGCTCTGTCTCTGCAGCCGGCTTCTCCGTTCTAATACCTGCGAGCTCTCCGACACTCCAACACCCCGATCCTTCTGTGACCCTGCGGGGCCTGGGGCCACGGTGGCCCCGCGTGGGCTTCACCCTGGTTTAGCCTCTGGAGCAATGTCCCTCAGTGGAACAGACTTAAAAGTCCTGATTTTGTGCTCCGTTGCTCCGCCGCTTGCCGGGAGCTGGCCCCTTCCCCCGCGGTCTATCTTCCCGTCGTTTTAGATTCACTTCTCCGCCAGTCCTACCTTTCAGAAAGTGGTTGATTTTCTGTTTCTAGAGTTGCTGTTCTTCTTCTCTTCGCTCTCCCATTGGATTTGTAGGTGTTTGCAATGTTTAGATAAGCTATCGAGCTGATCTCCTGTTACCTGATGTAGTCTCAGGCTGCTACTTCTCCGCCATCTTAACTCCTCCCCTTCCCCTTTCCTTCTTCATCAGAGTTTGACTGTCTTCAGGATTTACTGTGGCTGATTTATGAAGAACAACAGCTTTCTTTTTTTTTTTTTTTTTTTTTAAAGATTTTATTTATTTATTTGACAGAGAGAGATCACAAGTAGACAGAGAGGCAGGCAGGCAGAGAGAGAGGGAAGCAGGCTCCCCGCCGAGCAGAGAGCCCGATGCGGGACTCGATCCCAGGACCCTGAGATCATGACCTGAGCCGAAAGCAGCGGCTTAACCCACTGAGCCACCCAGGCGCCCGAACAACAGCTTTCATTATGGAAACTACGTCCATAACCAAAGAGCATGTTTTGATTTAATCAGGAAAGGGCCAAGTAGTTTAAACCTGGGATATGTCCAGATTAGTAGCCATTAGACATACATGGTTATTTTAAGAAATTACTTTTCCTTTCTTTTTTTCTCTTCTTTTGTTCTTTCCCTCCTCCTCTCCTCCCTTTCTTCCTTTTTCTCCTCCTTCCTTCCTCCTTCTTTCATTCTGTTATTCTGTCATTCCAGTCCCATTTCCTCTTTTCCTTGGTTCTTCTAGAATTTATATTATGCAATTTTAAAGTCACATTCTAGTACCTTTAAATATTATACCGTTTCACCTATACTGAATTTCTCTACCCTCTAACCTCCTTCGTACTATATTGCCATGTCATACTTTTATTTGCACATATTATAATTGTAATAGTCATTAAGCTTCATTTAACATTTCTGATGGCCATGAAATATTTAATCTGTTATTCACTCAAAAATGTTTTTTTTTTAACCTTTAAGTTTGAGAAGATAATTTTGGTATAGAATTCTACTTTGAGTTTTTTTTTTTTCCTTTTCCTATTTTAAAAATAGTGGGCATAGGGGCACCTGGTGGCTCAGTGGGTTAAGCCTCTGCCTTCAGTTCAGGTCATGATCTCAGGGTCTGGGATCGAGACCCACGTTGGGCTCTCTGCTTGGCAGGGAGCCTGCTTCCCTTTCTCTCTCTGCCTGCCTCTCTTCCTACTTGTGATCTCTGTCTATCAAATGAATAAATAAAAAAAATAGTGGGCATAGTTTCTGAAACTAGTCTAGAGTTGTCAATATCTTGTTCTTCTGTATATATCTTTTTCTCCTCTGACAGATATTAAGATTTTATAAATTGCTCAATTTCAGCATTTATTGTATGTCTTGAAGTGATTTTTTCATGAAGAATTCAAACCTGATTTTATTCTGTGATTTTAAAACATTTTTTCTTTTAAAACATTATTTCTTCAAATAGGTTTTCTGTCATCCCTGAATCATAGGTCAATGGGCTCTGTTAATTTTTTTTCCACAATTTTTTCAGCTATTGCTTTAGCTTAAATGGTTTCTATTTTATATCCAGGAATTTTTTAAAAAGAATTTATTTATTTGTGAGGGAATGAGGGAAGGGAGAGGCAGAGAGAGAGGGAGAAGCAGACTCCCTACTGAGCAACCAGCCTAAAGTGGGGCAGATCCCAGGACTTGCGGATTATAACCCCAGCAGAAGGCAGATGTTTAACCAACTGAACTACCCAGGTGCCCCTCTATTTTTGTTGTCGATGTTCTTTTGTCTTTGAAATGGAATTTCTGTTTCTATATTGTATTTTATAGCCCTAAAAATTCCACTTGATTCCTTTTTTATAACTTATATTTCTTCTCTCATGTATATGTTTTCCTATAAATTTCCAATTATTTCAAAATTCCTATATTTAGAATATTTAAAATTCCATCATCCAAGTATTTCTTAATGTGGTTTGATTATTTTTTTCTCGTTATAGGTCATATCTCAATTTTTCTTTCAATTGTATTAATATTTCATATTTAAATTTTGGTTAAATTTTTATATCTACTATCTGTTTACATTTGTATTTATTATTGATCCAATGGGATGTATCAGTGGTTCTCAACAAGGGATTTTAGCATCTGGGGACCTTTTTATGTGTCACACATGGGGACTACTACTGGCATGTAATGACAGAGATGAGGAATGCAGCTAAATAACGTACAATGAACAAGGCAACCTCCCATGAAAAAGAATTACCAGCCTAAAATGTCAATAGTGCCAAGGTCAAGAAATACTGCCACATATTATGAATATTACATTATTGCAATTTTTTGTATATTTCAAAATAAGAACGTTGTTGGAAGTATGTATTTGAAATATCTTCTCTAGAATATGTCAACTTTTTATTTTCTTAATGGTTTCATCCATTAGACAAATTTTTTAATTTAATGAAATCCAATGCGTCTTTTTTTCTTTTTTGTTGTATGGTGAGGTATGTTGTGTTAAGAAATTAAGACTATGGGGGCACCTGGGTGGCTCAGTGGGTTAAAGCCTCTGCCTTTCGCTCAGGTCATGATCCCAGGGGGAGCCTGCTTCCTCCTCTCTCTCTCTCTCTCTGCCTGCCTCTCTCCCTACTTGTGATCTCTATCTGTCAAATAAATAAATAAAATCTTAAAAAAAAAAGAAATTAAGACTATGAAGTTGGATTTATTGTTAAGTTCATTGTGTTCTAGATTTATATATATATATATATAAATATATATATATATATATAAAATATTATATTCTAGTACAGGCTATTTAAGGTCCTTTGCATTTTTATATGTATTTCACGATTTTTATTTCACCTTTGAAGTTAGGTGTGTGTTATGTCTTGAATCAATATTTTGTATATGACAGGAGGTAGAAAACAGGAAACTTTTATTTTTCCACATGAATAGCTAATGGCTCTAGCACAATTTATTTTAAAGGCCATCTTTCCTTCCACTGAATTCCAGTACCATTTTATCATATCTTAAGTGATTGTATCCATGTGAGACAATTTATGGAGTACGTCTTTAGTATGTCTATTTGTCTATCCTTATGCCAAAACCACACTATCTTAATTACTATGGATTTCTAAAAAATATTGAAATCTGATAGCGTAAATCACTCAACCTTATTCTTCTTCAGTACAGGCTATTTAAGGTCCTTTGCATTTTTATATGTATTTCATGATTTCTTTGTCAGTTATCACAAAAAAGTCTGCTAAAATTTTAAGGGAAATGCGCTAAGTCTATAGAGTAATAAGAAGAGGGGGATATTATTTGCTGGATAATATTGAGCCTTCTGATCCATAAATCTAGTATATTTCTCCATTTAACTTTTCTTTAATTCTGTTTAGCAATGTTTCAGTTTTCAAATGACAGGTCTTCCACATCTTTTGTATATCATTGTTATAATTAATTTTAGGATGTTTATCTTCAATTCAGAAAACTTAATTTCAGTTAATTTCTTAGTCAGCAAAGCTATGACTGCTGTAACAAAATACCATACACTGGCGGTATTAAAACAACAGACATTTACCTTTCACCATCATAAAGGCTGGTAAGGCCATGATTAGGGTATCAGCAAGGTCCAGGTCTGGTGAGAGTCCTCTTCCTGGCTTGCAGATGGCTGCCTTCTTGCTGTGTCATCCCATGGTGGTGAGAGAGTTGGCTCTGGTCTCTTCCTCTCCTCCTGAGAACACTAATCTTTTCATGGAGCCTCATCCTCATCAACCTCATCCAATTCTCCCAAAGGCCCTAACTCCAAAAAACATCAGGTTGGAGATTAAAGCTTCAACCAGGGAATTTGGAGGAGACACATTCAGTTTGTAACTGATTTTTAGGCCTCAATTACTCTGATGATACATTATTATCCTTTACTGCTAATGTGATAAATTATAGCGATTGCTTTTCAAATGTGAAGTGAACTTGGTCATGATATATCTTATATATTTGATTTCTTTGTATTTTCCTTGTAACTTTTTACTCTAATATTCCTGTATTTTTCATGTCTTAAGATTTTCATGTCCCTGTTAGGTTTCATATCAGACTTACAATGGATGAATCCAACTGTTTTTGAGGTGTTCATTCTTTTTCTGAGAATTTATCTTACTGCATTCTTTTTTTTTTAAAGATTTTATTTATTTATTTTTGTCAGAGAGAGAGCAGAAGTAGCCAGAATGGCAGGCAGAGACAGAGAAAGAAGCAGGCTCCCCACTGAGCAAATAGCCCGATGTAGGACTCGATCCCAGGACTCTGGGATCATGACCCAAGCTGAAGGCAGCCACTTAACCAACTGAGGCACCCAGGTGTCCCTATCTTACTTCATTCTTGAACACTGGGGAAAATTAATAAATGAAGCCAACCTTGTTTTTTTATGGGGAATATTTTAATAATAGTTTTAATTTCTTTAACATATACACAAGATCCACTTTTTTTCTTCTTTTTCCAGTGTAACTTGTGATTTCAAGGAATTTTCAGCTTTCTAAGCTGTCAAGTACTGATAAAATTTGGACACAAAGAGGTAAACAGATACTAAATAATCAGGAATATTCAAAAAATTAATAACCATATGAGAAGGTGTTCTACTTCATGTATAATCACAAAAATATAAATTAAGCCACAATGAGGATTGCAATGTACACAACAAGACTACTGAAGTTAAAAAGGCTTAAGAATATCAAAGTCTGGTAAGGATGTAGGACAAATAGAATTCTTTACACTGCGGGTAGAAGTGCAAATCAGTACAACCACATTGCAACTCTCTGGCACTTTCTAAAAGACATGCCTACCCTAGATCCAGTAATTCCACTCCAAAGTATATGTCTAAGACAAGTAAGTGATTATGCCCATAGGAAATATATAAGAATGACTATGGCAGCTCTGGAGATAATACATGAACCCCACTAATAAATATGTTATTTTCTTAAGTGTCTAAGCTAGAAATGTATGAAGTAATCAATGGATGAAATAATCAACTCAGAGATGACAACAATAAAGTAGTTTTAGATATTGCTGAACAAGGTGTTCACTGAAATACTAACACAATTAGACAAAATAGTTGTTTGGATAGGCCATTCATTGACTTAATAAACACTGGAAATCCAATGTGAGAAGGAAGAAATTAGTTATTGCTTAAAAAAGAAGAGATGAATTAAAGAAAGACAAATTGCTTTCATTTTAATCATGAGATATTCTGGCACAATGCAATAGCAACTGAGCTCACAAATCCAAGAGGAACTAATTATAGAGGAAAATTAGAAAGGTATCGGAGAGATGTGACTCTTAGGAATCAGCTATTTCCAAGTAAATGAGATTCTTCTCTTCACCTTTATTCAGACAATAGGATTAATGAAAGAGATTTTTATGAGCATCATTTATAAGAAATTTCCTATCATAAAGTGAAATATAATACAATGAAACTTATCTCTTAACTTTCTAAATTCTTGTTACTTTGGGCATTTTTGAAAATTCAAATTTATCTACATTTTAAAGAGACACTCAGTTTGTATGTCTGTTCATGGAAACACGATTATGTTGTTTGGCCAGTAATACCTTCTTTCTGTCTCTTTTTGATGGTGAAAAACTACATACTAATGAGAGATTCTGAATAATCTAGCTTGCCAAATATATGGCTTTTAATTGCTGAGGGAATTCATTTATAAGATGCAAGATTTTCCCAGGGTCATTAATTGACAAATTCCTCATGTCTTCTGTGGTTTCAAAGTAAAAGGGAGTTCTCTTCATTAAGCCATCAGAAAGGATAAATATCCAATTTTTGCATCAACATGGGCAGAAATGGAGATTATGCTAAGTGAAATAACTCAAGTAGAGAAAGTCAATTATTATATTGTTTCATTTATTTATGGAATATAAGGAATAGCGTGGAGGACATTAGGAGAAAGAGGGGGAAAATGAAGGGGGGGAGAATCAGCCGGGGAGACGAACCATGAAAGACTATGGACTTCGGAAAACAAACTAAGGGTTTTAGAGGGGAGGGGGTGGGGGGATGGGTTAACCTGGTGTTGGGTATTAAGGAGGGCGGGTCTTGCATGGAGCACTGAGGGTTATTCAGAAACAGTAGGTCATGTAACACTACATCAAAAACTAATGATGTCCTGTATGGTGACTAACATAATATAAAAACAAAACAAAAAACAAAAAAATGGGACATACAAAAAGAACATGGAAGAAAGTGGGGGCAAGTGAAAAGCTCCTGAGTTTCAGTGACTTTCAGTCATAACTCCCAAAGCAAGAAAAAGGTAAACAGAAGAAAAGTATTTTTATGCTTATGTTTTATTAAATAATTTATCAAATATCAAATTTGAAATGTAAAACATGTTTAACACAGAATATTTGTGATAAATCAAGAAATACAGAATAATATGACCAAGTATATATAACTATACCACCCAAAATAAAGCACTAAAACACTTTGATGTGTGTGACCTTGAGCTATATTTTACTGAAATTAAACTCTTTTTTACATATTCAACTATTATTTAGATATTTTCTTAAACATTTTGTGTTTTACCTTGACTTTTTAAAATTTTTTAAAAAATTTTAAACAACTTTTTAAAGATTATTTATTTATTTATTTATTTATTTGAAAGAGAGAGAAATCACAAGTAGGCAGAAATAGGCAGAGAGGCAGGCAGATAGAGAGGGAGAAGCAGGCTCTCCGCCCAGCAGAGAGCCCGATGTGGGGCTCAATCCCAGAACCCTGGGATCACAACCCAAGCCGAAGGCAGAGGCCCAACCCACCGAGCCACCCAGGTGCCCCCCTTGACTTGTTTTTATTTAGGGTTCTTCAAATTTTCCATATCAACTTATAAGAATTTGATATTAAGAACTTATTTTTATACTTGGATATTTTTTCTCCAGTTCGGCATCTACCTCTTAGAATTTTTAATAGGTTTTTGAGGTAATAGAGAGCTTCCTTATTTTCACTGAATAAAATCTGTTAACTTCAGGGCACCTCGATGGTTCAGTGGATTAAGCCTCTGCCTTTGGCTTGGGTCATGATCTCAGGGTCCTGGGATTGAGCCCTGCATCCATCTGTCTTTCTGCTCAGCGGGGAGTCTGCTTCCCCCTCTCTCTCCTCCTGCTGCTCTCTGCCTGATTGGGATTTCTCTGTAAAATAAATAAAATCTTTAAAAAAATCTATTAAATTTAACTTCTGTGATTTCTGCCTTTGTTGTGATCCTAAGCCAATATTATAAACTACAACAAAGCATTAATTTGCTTATATATTACATTTATTTCTTGAACTGTTATGAATATAAAGTACTAAATTCATTTTTAAGACTGTGTAACTCACCAGCCTATTTATTGCCAAATAACTACAACTTTATCCTAAATAGAATATTTTTTATATAAAACTCTTATTTTTTTATTTCTTTTCAGCGTAACAGTATTCATTGTTTTTGCACCACACTCAGTGCTCCATGCAATACGTGCCCTCCCTATTACCTACCACCTGGTTTCCCAACCTCTGACCCCCCGCCCCTTCAAAACCCTCAGGTTGTTTTTCAGAGTCCATAGTCTCTCATGGTTCATCTCCCCTTCCAATTTCCCTCAACTCCCTTCTCCTCTCCATCTCCCCATGTCCTCCATGTTATTTCTTATGCTCCACAAATAAGTGAAACCATATGATCCTTGACTCTCTCTGCTTGACTTATTTCACTCAGCATAATCTCTTCCAGAACCATCCATGTTGCTACAAAAGTTGGGTATTCATCTTTTCTGATGGAGGCATAATACTCCATCGTGTATATGGACCACATCTTCCTTATCCATTCAACTGTTGAAGGGCATCTTGGTTCTTTCCACCGTTTGGTGACCGAGACCACTGCTGCTATAAACATTGGGATACAGATGGCCCTTCTTTTCACTACATCTGTATCTTTGGGGTAAATACCCAGCAGTACAATTGCAGGGTCATAGGGAAGCTCTATTAATTTCTTGAGGAATCTCCACACTGTTCTCCAAAGTGGCTGCACCAACTTGCATTCCCACCAACAGTGTAAGAGGGTTCCCCTTTCTCCACATCCTCTCCAACACACGTTGTTTCCTGTCCTGCTAATTTTGGCCATTCTAACTGGTGTCAAGTGGTATCTCAATGTGGTTTTAATTTGAATCTCCCTGATGGCTAGTGATGATGAGCATTTTTTCATGTGTCTGATAGCCATTTGTATGTCTTCATTGGAGAAGTGTCTGTTCATAGCTTCTGCCCATTTTTTGATATGATTATCTGTTTTGTGTGTGTTGAGTTTGAGTTCTTTATAGATCCTGGATATCAACCTTTTGTCTGTACTGTCATTTGCAAATATCTTCTCCCATTCTGTGGGTTGCCTTTTCATTCTGTTGACTGTTTCCTTTGCTGTGCAGAAGCTTTTGATCTTGACGAAGTCCCAAAGTTCATTTTTGCTTTGTTTCCTTTGCCTTTGGAGACATATCTTGAAAGAAGTTGCTGTGGCTGATATCGAAGAGGTTACTGCCTATGTTCTCCTCTAGGATTCTGATGGATTCCTGTCTCACACTGAGGTTTTTTATCAATTTCGAGTTTATCTTTGTGTATGGTGTAAGAGAATAGTCGAGTTTCATTCTTCTACATATAGCTGTCCAGTTTTCCCAGCACCATTTATTGAAGAGACTATCTTTTTTACACTGTATATTTTTTCCTGTTTTGTCGAAGATTATTTGACCATAGAGTTGAGGGTCCATATCTGGGCTCTCCACTCTGTTCCACTGGTCTATATTTCTGTTTTTATGCCAGTACCACGCTGTCTTGGTGATCACAGCTTTGTAGTAAAGCTTGAAAACAGGTAATGCGATGCAGCCAGTTTTATTTATGTTTTTCAACATTTCCTTAGCAATTCGGGGTCTCTTCTGATTCCATACAAATTTTAAGATTATTTTCTCGAGCTCTTTGAAAAATACCAGTGGCATTTTGATCGGAATGGCATTAAAAGTATAGATTGCTCTAGGCAGTATAGACATTTTAACAATGTTTATTCTTCCAATCCTAGAGCATGGAACGGTCTTCCATCTTTTTGTGTCTTCTTCAATTTCTTTCATGAGTGTTCTGTAGTTCCTCGGCTACATATCCTTTACCTCTTTGGTTAGGTTTATTCCCAGGTGTCTTATGGTTCTTGGTGCTATTGTCAATGAAATCGATTCTCTAATTTCCCTTTCTGTATTTTCATTGTTAGTGTATAAGAAAGCCACTGATTTCTGTACATTGACTTTGTATCCTGCCATGTTACTGAATTGCTGTATGAGTTCTAGTAGTTTGGAGGTGGAGTCTTTGGGGTTTTCCATATAAAGAATCATGTCATCTGCAAAGAGAGAGAGAGTTTGACTTCTTCCTTGCCAATTTGGATACTTATAATTTCTCTTTGTTATCTGATTGCTGTTGCGAGGACTTCTAATACTATGTTGAACAAGCGTGGTGAGAGTGGCCATCCTTGTCATGTTCCTGATCTCAACAGGAAGGCTGCAAGCTTTTTCCCATTGAGGATGATATTTGCCATGGGTTTTTCATAGATAGATTTTATGAAGTTCAGGAATGTTCCCTCTATCCCTATACTTTGAAGCGTTTTCATCAGGAACGGATGTGGGATTTTGTCAAATGCTTTTTCTGCATCAAATGAGAGGACCATGTGGTTCTTCTCTCTTCTCTCTTCTCTTCTATCACATTGATTGATTTGCGAATGTTGAATCATCCTTGTAATCCAGGGATGAATCCCACCTGGTCATGGTGGATAATCTTTTTAATGTGTTGCTGGATCCTGTTTGCTAGGCTCTTGTTGAGAATCTTTGCATCCATATTCATCAGTGATATTGGTCTGAAATTCTCCTTTTTGGTAAGGTCTTTGCCTGGTTTGGGGATCAGGGCAATTGTGGCTTCATAAAAAGATTCTGGAAGTTTTCCTTCTGCTTCAATTTTTTGGATCAGCTTCAGGAGAATTGGTGTTATTTCTTCTTTGAAAGTTTGGTAGAATTCCCCAGGGAATCCGTCAGGTCTTGGGCTCTTGTTTTCTGGGAGGTTTTTGATCACTGCTTCAATCTCTTTACTAGATATCGGTCTATGCAGGTTGTCAATTTCTTCCTGGTTCAATTTTGGGAGTTTATAGTTTTCCAAGAATGCATCCATTTCATCTAGGTTGCTTAGCTTATTGGCATATAACTGTTGGTAATAATTTCTGATGATTGTTTCTACTTCCTTGGTGTTAGTTGTGATCTCTCCCTTTTCATTCATAATTTTATTAATTTGGGCTTTCTCTCTTTTCTTTTGGATTAGTGTGGCCAATGGTTTATTGATCTTATTGATTCTTTCAAAAAACCAGCTTCTAGTTTCATTGATATGTTCTACTGTATCTCTCGTTTCTACCTCATTGATCTCTGCTCTAATCTTGATTATTTCCCTTCTTGTGTGTGGAGTTGGTTTGATTTGTTGTTGATTCTCCAGTTCTTTAAGGTGTAGAGACAGCTGGTGTATTCTGGATGTTTCAATGTTTTTGAGGGAGGCTTGGATGGCTATGTATTTCCCCCTTAGAACCCCTTTGCTGTATCCTATAGGTTTTGAACCGAAGTGACTTGATTCTCATTGGTTTCTATGAATTGTTTAAGTTCTTCTTTGATCTCCTGGTTGATCCAAGCATTCTTAAGCAAGGTCGTCTTTAGCTTCCAGGTGTTTGAATTCCTTCCAAACTTTTCCTTGTGATTGAGCTCCAGTTTCAAAGCATTGTGATCTGAGAATATGCAGGGAATAATGTCCGTCTTTTGGTATCAGTTGAGTCCTGCTTTGTGACCGAGTATGTAGTCTATTCTGGAGAAGGTTCCATGTGCACTTGACAAGAATGAGTATTCTGTTGTTTTAGCATGGAGTGTTCTGTATATATCTATAAGGTCCATCTGGTCCAATGTTTCATTCAATGCTTATTTCTTTATTGATTTTCTGCTTTGATGATCTGTCTATTACTGAAAGTGGCATATTAAGATCTCCTACTATTAATGTATTCATATCAATATGACTCTTTATCTTGATTAATGGTTTTCTTATGTAACTGGCTGCTCCCATATTGGGGGCATAGATATTTACAATTGTTAGATCATCTTGGTGGATATTCCCTTTAAGAATTATGTAGTGTCCTTCTGTGTCTCTGACTACAGTCTTTAGTTTAAAATCTAATTTATCTGATATGAGAATCACTATCCCAGCCTTCTTTTGAGGTCCATTGGCATGAAAGATGCTTCTCCATCCCTTCACTTCCAGTCTGGGTGTGTCTTTAGGTTCAAAATGGGTCTCTTGTAGACAACATATGGATGCGTCCTGTCGTTTTATCCAATCTGCAACCCTGTGTCATTTTATGGGCGCATTTAGGCCATTCACATTGAGAGTGATTATTGATAGATACGTTTTGATTGACATCGTTTTACCTTTGAAGTCTTTATTTCTGTAGATTGTCTCTATATTTCTGTTCAATGATATTCGTAGGATTTTTTCTCCTTTATAGAACCCCTCTTAATATTTCCTGTAGTGTCGGCTTGGTGTTTGCATAGTCTTTTAAGCCTTGCTGGTCTTGGAAACTCTTTATCTCTCCATCCATTTTGAATGTCAGTCTTGCTGGATAAAGTATTCTTGGCTGTATGTTCTTATCATTTAGTTCTCTGAATATATTTTGCCAGCCCTTCCTGGCTTGCCATGTCTCTGTGGACAGGTCTGACATTATTCTAATGGGCTTTCCTCTGTATGTAAGGAGCTTCTTTGTCCTAGCTGCTTTCAAGTGCGTCTGCCTGCAATTGTAATTCTTCATTCTTACTATCAGGTGTCACGAGGACTTTCGAGAATCTATAATCTTGGGGGGAAACTGTTCTGCCTCTAATATATGAATGCTGTTTCCATTCATGAGATTGGGAAAATTTTCATAGACAAATTGTTCCACTATCTTCTAGACTTCTTTCTTTTTCCTCCGCTTCAGGGATTCCAATAATTCTGACACTGGAACATTTCATGGCATCATTTATTTCCCTGATTCTGTTTTCGTGGCATCTGAGCTGTTTGTTCAGTCTTCCTCCTGATCCTTTCTCTCTATCTGTTTGTCCTCCAGATCACTAATTCTATCTTATGTCTAAGTTACCCTAGCTTTTAGAGAATTTAGATTAGATTGGAACTCATTGGGAGCATTGTGAACATCATTCCTGGTGGCTTTCAGTTCTGCCCTAATCAATTCCATTTGGTCATCCATGGCTTTCTCCAACCTAGCTATTGCCTGGGTAATTGTTAGCCTGAATTCCTTTTCCAACATATTGTCTATGTTGATAGCCATTAGCTCTGTTGCAGAAGGTCCATCCTCTGTATTTTTCTTCTGTTGAGAATTCCTCCTCCTAGTCATTTTGGTGAGAGATGACTGAACAGATGTAGCTGGATGTATTGACTGTGGTGTAGTCATGGTGCACTCTGGAATGCTTCTGAGCAATCAGGATTCCCCACCCATATGAGAGAAAAAAGAAAGGAAAAAGAAAAAGAAAAAGAGAGAGAGAGAGAGGAAAAAAAAGGGAAGATAAAGGAGAAGGCTCAGCCCAAATGGGCCCCAAGGTAAGAGTTATGAAATATACAAACAAAAACAGACAAAAAAAGTATATGACGAGAGAAATATATATATATATATATATATATATATATATATATATATATATATATAAAAGCAAAAAAAAGGAAGAAGCTCATCAAAAAGAACCCCAAGTATAAGATTTATATACTATCAGGACAAACACACATAGACAGAAACACTGGTGGAAGGAAAGATGGGAGAGTGGTTATAAATTCTCAGTGTGGGCGAGGAAGGTTATTTTGATTCTTACTTGTTGTATCTTGATGTCTTTATTAAAGGACTCAACTTTCCTAAAATAAAGGGGGATTAAAAATTTTTTTACCTATAGGGGTAGCATTGATTGGGGAAAGGGGATTACCTTGAAGTTTAACTCTATATGCATATTAGAAAATAAAAATTAAAAAAGAATAAACTAGACTAAACTAAACTAAAATTTAAAAAAAATTAAAAAATAGAAAAGCAAAAGAAAAACACGGGTGTATGTATCAAAAAGTTCAGGTTGGAAGGTTATGAAGGAATTTGATGTATTGGACATCTCACTGTGATGGTAAATAGGTTAAAAAATATTTTATATGTATAAAAAAATGAACCAGAATAGTGGTAACGAGTTAAAAATAAAAATTGTATCTATGAAGTAGTGGTGGTTGTTCTCTTATTGTCTTTTTTTTTTTTTTCTCTCCTGGTTGGTTTTCTGGGGGAGGGGCCTGCCACATGGGTTTTCAGTCGATGATGTTTCCTGAGGTTAGTCCTCCTGCTCCTCTCAAGGGGGTGGGCTCTGAGGAAACTGGTTTTTTTTTTTTTGGTTTTCTTTTTTTTTTATTTGTTTGTTTATTTACAGCATAACAGTGTTCATTGTTTTGGCATCACACCCAGTGCTCCATGCAGTACGTGCCCTCCCTATTACCCACCACCTAGTTCCTCAACCTCCCACCCCCCCTGCCCCTTCAAAACCCTCTGGTTGTTTTTCAGAGTCCATAGTCTCTCATGGTTCATCTCCCTTTCCAGTTTCCCTCAACTCCCTCTCCTCTCCATCTCCCCCTGTTCTCCATGTTATTTGTTAACTGTTTTTTTCAGGCTTTTGTTCTCTGGAGGTTTTTAGGTTTGTTCATCTGTTTTCTCTTGCTTTGACAGATTTTGGTTGTTTTTGGAGGTTTAGAGGAGAGCAAACTGCACCCCGACCTCCCTCTCAGAGAGAAGCCTCAGAATGCTCTGCAGAGCTGCTGGCAGAGTAGGTTCTGAGTCACAGTCCCTGGGGATGCAGGATTTCCTCCTTGTACCCAAAACCATGGCAGTGGCGGCTGTCTGGACAGCTTCAGACCACCAGAGAGGTTCCAAATAGCAATTGCACACTGAGATTTCCCCACTGGCCCCAGCTAGGAGTGCCTTTTTCTTCTGGGTATCAGAGCTCCCGGCTAGCGCCTGTGAGCACCTCTCCCAGGGGAGGGCGTGTGATGCGCGTGTCTCAGGCTCTGATACATTGGCGCGGGTCTAAGAGTGCCAGGCTAATGCCTGCCCGCACCTCTCTCAGGGAGGGTGTGGGGCATGCGCATCTCAGGAACGCCATCTGGCGAGGCTCCCAGCCCCTCACAGGAGCCAGACCCCACATGTTCTTGGGCGCACTGGAGGCTCAGGCATGCTGGTGGCTCAGGGACCAAGACCCGGTTTCTCCGCTGCAATCTCTCTGGCTCAGCGCCAGGGGAGGCTGTCCTGTTTCCGGAGATTTAAGCCCCTGTCCCTAACTGCCCCAATTCCCACAATTTCCCCCTGCGATCCTTTGCTCTTTTTTTTGAGTGCTTTCATCCAGATTCCAAGCTAATGCTGGTCCCCAGACGCAGGGCACTCTCTTATTGGGGTATTACTTTCCAATCGGTCTCCTCTGGTGGCTCCCTCCCCCTTTTGTTTATCTTCCAATATCAGTCCGAGGTTCCCACTCTTCTTTACCTGCCCACTGGCATCTTCTGCTCCTGTAGAGATCCAGAGGTGTATAATTCTGATCTCAGTCTGATTTCATGGGTGATTGGAGTTCTTTGGTAGGTAATCTGCTCACTTTACGGTACAGGTTGAAACGACGCCTCCTCCTACTTCCCCACCGTATTGACTCTTCCTATATAAAACTCTTATACTAAAGAATCCAGTTTCTTACATCTACTTATTATTCTATGTTCTTAGGAAGATAAATAAAGAATCATTTATTGCTCTCCTTTCTAACACATTTTGTGTGTGTGTCTCAGATTATTTCATTTATTTGTTTATTTATATATAACATTATTTATATATAATGTATAATGTATTATTTACTTTAGGGGTATAGGTCTGTGAATCATCAGTCTTACAAAATTCACAGCACTCACCATAGCACATACCCTTCGCAGTGTCCATAACCCAGCCACCCTATCCTTCCCACACCACCCCCCAGCAACCCTCAGTTTGTTTCTTGAGATTAAGAGTCTCTCATGGTTTGTCTCCTTCCCCAGTTTAATATCAATAGATTTGTCTCCCTCATTGCTCTTCTTTTCAAGAATTTTCCTGGGAATTTTCAGAGGACCCTTTGGAGAGGCTGGTGGGAAAAGACAGCAGAAGACATCATCCTACCTTTCTTGGTGAAGTTGCTTTGTCACAGACATAGAATGTATTTCTGATTCTGGCTACCTGTAATAGATTGCCAAATCCATAATATCAACCTGAGTGCTGCTGCAACTCTAAATGTTTTATAAGTAGGTGATAAACCAGCCTAGCCTGTTGCTATCACAAGCTGCAAGTTATTTACAGATTCTTTTGTAAGTTCCTTTACAGCTATATGTAACATAAATGATTTTCTGATTTGAAGTCCCTAGCTAAATACCAACTATATTTTGGGAACCCCTGATTTTTTATCTAGAATCTAATTTAACTTTATTACATTTTACAGAACGTGACTTATAAAAATTAGAAACTGCATTAACCCTAGAAACTAACAGACCAGAGGTAAGCACTCTTGATACTTCAATGAATCTATGTTTCTCTGAGATTTTCTGAAATTTGTATATGGGTGCATATTTTTCATAAAATGTGATTAACAACCGATTTAAAATATAATGACATTTTGAAATTTAATAACATATATAACATATTTTTCCATATGAGCCCATATAGATTTCCATTTTAAATCATTCTATTAATTACAGGCTTTGGAGGAGCTTTCCAAATATTACTTATTAAAGCCAATAGTACAATAAGCATTTGACCATTTCCCTGTGAAAAATCTTACTATAAATCACAGAATTGAGGGTTCTTTTTTAAAATGTTGCCAAGTGAAATAAAAATATAATGCCATGCCACAATTTTTTGTTTCCTATGTTGTTAATTTTAGCCATCCTGACAGGTGTGCGGTGATATCTCACTGTAGTTTTGATATGTACTTCCCTAAAGATGAGTGAGGTGGAGAAAAGGGAACACTGCTACACTGTTGGTAGGAATGCAAGGTGGTGCAGCCACTCTGGAAAACGCTATGGGGGATCCTCAAAAATTTAAAAATAGACCTAACATAGGATCCAGTGATTGTACTACAATGTATTTACCCAAAAGACACAAAAAATTGAATTCAAAGCCATACATGCACCCAAATGTTTATACCAGTATTATCAACAATAGCCAGTCATGGATAGCCCAAATGTCCTGACTGACTGATGAAGAGATAAAGAGGAAATGGTGTATATATGCAATGGAATATTACTCAGCCCCCCAAAAGAATGAAATATTGCCATTGGCAATGACATCGAGGTATTACGCAAAGTAAGATAAATCACTCAGAAAAAGACAAGTACCATATGATTTTGCTTGTATGTGGAATTTAAGGAATGAAACAGATGAACACAGTGCATGGGGGAGGAAGAGGTCAACAGGAAACAGACAACTATAGAGAAAATACTGAGGGTTACTGGAGGGAAGATGGTGGGGGTGATGGGTTAGATAGGGCATGGATATTAAGGGCAGCACTTGTGATGGGCACTGGGTGTGGTATATAAGTGATGAATCACTAAATTCTATATCTAAAACTAATATTAAACTGTATGTTAACTAACTAGAATTTAAGTAAACACCTGAAAAAAATGCCAAATTTCCTTCGAAAAATATTGTACCAAAATACAAAAAGTAGTATCTAACAATTCTTAAACTCCCATTTTTACCCAAATTAAATTTACTGTTTTAATGTGATGAATAAAATTATGTATTTTGTTATTCTTACTTATATTTCCTTAATTATCAAGAGGGTTGAGTATTTTTTAATTTAAATTCAATTAATTAACATATATTATTTGTTTCAGGGGTATAGATCTCTGAGCCATCAGTTTTATATCATAACCAGTGCTCATTAGAACACATACCCTCCCCAATGCCCTTCACTCAATTATCCCATCCCACCATCCCCATCCCTCCAACAGCCCTCAGTTTGTTTCCCAAGATTAGGAGTCTCTTATGGTTTGTCTCTATCTCTGGTTTTGTTCTGTTTCATTTTTTTTTCTCTCTTCTCCTATGATCCTGTACCTTTTTTTTTTTAAATTCCACATATCAGTGAGATCATATAATAATTGTCTTTCCCTGATTGGCTTATTTTGCTTAGCATAATACTCTCTAGTTCCATCCATGTTGTTGCAAATGGCAAGATTTCA
Organism: Meles meles; assembly: GCF_922984935.1. Lineage (NCBI taxonomy): Eukaryota > Metazoa > Chordata > Mammalia > Carnivora > Mustelidae > Meles > Meles meles. The sequence goes on from NC_060071.1 coordinate 55,517,255, forward strand.
TTTGTTTTGATGTCTCAGTAATATTCCATTGTATATATATATCACACCTTTATCCATTCACCTGTCAATGGACATTGAGCTCTTTCCTTAGTTTGGCTACTATGGACATTGCTGCTATAAACATTAGGGTGCAGGTGCCCCTTCAGATCACTACATTTGTATCCTTGGGGTATATACACTGTAGTACAATTGCTGGATTGCAGGGTAGCTCTATTTTTAACTTTTTGAGGAACCTCCATACTGTTTTCCAGAGTGGCTGCACCAGCTTGCATTGCCACCAACAGTGTAGGAGGGTTCCCTTTTCTCCACATCCTTGCCAACACCTGTCATTTCTTAACTTGTTAATTTTAGCCACTCTGACTGGTGTAAGGTGGTATCTCATTGTGGTGTCGATCTGTATTTCCCTGATTTGAAGTGATGTTGAGCACTTTTTCATGTATGTGTTGGCCATGTGGATGTCTTCTTCAGAGAAATGTCTGTTCATGTCTTCTGCCCATTTCTTGACTGGATTATTTGTTATCTGGGTGTTGAGTTTGATAAGTTCTTTAAAGATTTTGGATATTAGCCTATTATTTGATATGTCATTCGCAAGTATCTTCTCCTATTCTGTAGGTTGCCTTTTACTTTTGTTGGCTGTTTTGTTTGCTGTGCAAAGATGTTGTCTTGATGAAGTCCCAATAGTTTACTTTGCTTTTGTTTTCCTTGTCTTTGGAGACATGTCCAGCAAGAAATTGTTGTGGTCAAAGTTGAAGAGGTTGTTTCCTGTCTTCTCCTCAAGGATTTTGGTGAATTCCTGTCACATTAAGGTCTTTCATCCATTTTGAGTCTATTTTTTGTATGATGTAGGAAATAGTCCAGTTTCATTCTTCTGCATATGGCTGTCCAATTTTTCCAACACAGTTTGTTAAAGAGACTGTCTTTTTTCCATCAGATATTATTTCCTGCTTTGTTGAAGATTAGGTGACCATAGAGTTGTGGGTCTATTCTGGGTTCTCTACTCTGTTCCATTGATCTATGTGTCTGTTTTTGTACCTGTACCATATTGTCTTGATGATTACAGCTTTGTAATAGACCTTGAAGTCAGAAATTGTGATGTCACCAGCTGGTTTTCTTTTTCAACATTCCTTTGGCTATTCAGGGTCTTCTTTGGTTCCATATAAATTTTAGGGTTATTTGTTCCAGTTCTGTGAAAAACGTTGATGGTATTTTAATATGGATTGCACTGAATGTATAGATTGCCTGAGGTAGTATAGACATTTAACAGTATTTGGTCTTCTAATCCATGAGCATGGAACATTTTTCCATTTCTTCTTGTCTTCCTCAATGTCTTTCTTGAGTATTCTATAATTTTCTGAAAACAGATCCTTTGCCTCTTTGATTAGGTTTATTCCTAGGTATCTTATGGATTGAGGTGAAATTGTAAATGCGATTGATTCCTTAATTTCTCTTTCTTTTGTCTCATTGTTGCTGTATAGAAATGAAACTGATTTATGTGGACTGATTTCATATCCTGCCACTTTACTAATTCTTATCTGAGTTCTAGCAATTTTGGGGTGGAGACTTTCGGGTTTTCCACATAAAGTATCATGCCATCTGCAAATACTGAGACTGTGACTTATTTTTTGCTGATTCAAATGCCATTTATTTCTTTTTGTTATGTAAATGCTGAGCCTAGTACTTCTAGTACTATGTTGAACAGCAGTACTGATAGTGGACATTCCTGCCATGTTCCTGACCTTATGGGAAAAGCTCTCAGTTATTCCCCATTGAGAATGATATTTGCTGTGAGTTTTTCATAGATGGCTTTTATGATAGTCATATATGTACCCTTTTACCTACACTGTGAAGAGTTTTAATCAAGAGAGGATTCTATGCTTTGTCAAATGATTTTTCTGCATCTATTGAGAGGATCATATGATTGTTCTTTTGTTAATGTAGTGTATTAAATTGATTCATTTGTGGATGTTGAACCAACTTGTAGCCCAAAAATAAATCCCTCTTGATTGTGAATAATCCTTTTAATGTACTGTTGGATCCTACTGGCTAGTATTTCCTTGGGGATTTTGGCATCCATGTTCACCAGGGATATTGGTCTGTAATTCTCCGTTTTGGTGGGGTCTTTGCCTGGCTTTGGGTTCAAGCTAATGCTGGCCTCATAAAGAGAGTTTGGAAGTTTTCCTCCCATTTCTATTTTTTAAAACAGCTTCAAAAATAGGTATTAATTCTTCATTAAATGTTTGGTAGAATTCCTCTGGGAAGTCATCTGACCCTGAGCTCTTGTTTGTTGGGAGATTTTTGATTGGTGCTTCAATTTCCTTTGTGGTTATGGGTTTGTTCAGGTTTTGTATTTCTTCCCGGTTCAGTTTTGGTAGTCTATACATCTCTAGGAATGCATTCATTTCTTCCAGACTGTCTAATTTTTTGGCATATAGTTGCTCAGAATATGTTCTTATAATTGTTTGTATTTCTTCAGTGTTGGTTTTGATCTCTCCTCTTTCATTCATAATTTTATTTATTTGGGTCCTTTCTCTTTTCTTTTTGGTAAATCTGGTCAGTGGTTTACCAATCTTATAAATTCTTTCAAAGAACCAGGTCCTAGTTTCCTTGATCTGTTCTACTGTTCTTTTGGTTTCTATTCACCGATTTCTGCTCTAATGTTTATTATTTCTCTTCCCCTATTGGGGTTAGGGCTTCATTTGCTATTCTTTCTCTAGCTCCTTTTCATATAGGATTAGGTTGTGTATTTGAGAAATTTCTTGTTTCTTGAGAAAGGCTTGCATTGCTATATACTTCCTTTTAGGACCACTTTGATGCATCCCAAAGGTTTTGGAATGGTTGTGTTTTCATTTTCATTTGTTTCCATGATTTTTAAAATTCTTCTTTAATTTCCTGGTCGACTCATTCATTATTTAGTAGGATGCTCTTTACCCTACACATATTTTAGTTCTTTCCAACATTGTTCTTGTGTTTGAGTTGCACTTTCAATGCACTGTGGTTCAAAAATATGCAGGGAATGATCCCAATCTTTTGGTACCAGCTGACACCAGATTTGTGACCCAGGATGTGATCTATACTGGAGAATATTTCATGTGTACTTGAGAAGAAAGTGTATTCTGTTGTTTTGGGATAAAATATTCTGAATGTATGTGTGAAATCCATCCGGTCCAGTGTGTCATTCAAAGCCCTTATTTTCTTCTTAATCTCCTGCTTAAATGATCTGTGCTTTGCAGTGAGGGGGTGTTAAAGTCCCCTACTACTATTGTATTATTGACAATATGCTTCTTTGATTTTGTTATTAACTGGCTTACATAATTGGCTGTTCCCATGTTAAGGGCATAAATATATACAATTGTTAGATCTTCTTGTTGGATATACCTTTTAAGTATGGCATAAGGTCCCTTCTCATCTTATTACATTCTTTGTTTTGAAATATAATTTGTCCAATATAAGGATTGCCACTCCAGCTTTCTTTTGACATCCATTAGTGAGATAAACGGTTTCCACCACCTCACTTTAAATCTCAAGGTGTCTTTGGGTCTAAAATGAGTCTTCTACAGATAACATATTGATGGGTCCTGCCTTTGTATCCAATCTGATATCCTGTGTCTTTTGATTGGGGCATTTGGCCCATTTATATTCAGGATATCCTTTGAGAGATATGAATTTAATGCCATTGTATTGCCTGTGAATGGACTGCTACTGTATATTGTCTATGTTTCTTTCTGGTCTATTACTTTTGGGCTCTCTTGGCTTAGAGGACCTCTTTCAATATTTCTTATAGGGCTACTTTGGTGATCACAAACTCTTTTAATTTCTCTTTGTCCTGGAAGCTTTTTAATCACTCCTTTTATTTTCTTTTTTTTTTCTTTCAGTATTTAAATTTATTTTTTCAGCGTAACAGTATTCATTGTTTTTGCACAACACCCAGTGCTCCATGCAATACGTGCCCTCCCTATTACCCACCACCTGTTCCCCAACCTCCCACCCCCGACCCTTCAAAACCCTCAGGTTGTTTTTCAGAGTCCATAGTCTCTTATGGTTCACCTCCCCTTTTATTTTCAATGACATCCTATCTAGATAAAGTATTCTTGGTTGCATATTTTTCTCATTTAGCACACAAGGGTTGATTACTTTTGTGCTTAAAGATATTTGTAGTTTTCTCTGTGAATTGCCAATCCAAATGATTTCCCCACTTTTCCATAGTTTCTTAACCTTTTCCTACTAATCAGAGATAAGAGCATTTTGATTCACTTGTTGAAAATATATTCTTATCTTATCTCTTACTTTATGTTCACTCCTTTTATTTTTTCACTTTCAGAAACTCAACTCTGAGTCTTTACTCCATGGATTCTAATTTTTACATATCAAAAATGTTTTATCATCAACATTATGTTGAAACATTTACCTGTGTTTGCTTTTTTGCTCATTTTGTAGTTTTATTTTTACAGAGCTAAATCTTTTACACCTCTCTAGTTTATTTTCAAATGAATTGTATTTCCCTGATGCCGAGTGACGTGGAGCACTTTTTCATGTGTCTGTTGGCCATCTGGATGTCTTCTTTGCAGAAATGTCTGTTCATGTCCTCTGCCCATTTCTTGATTGGATTGTTTGTTCTTTGGGTGTTGAGTTTGCTAAGTTCCTTATAGATTTTGGATACTAGCCCTTTATCTGATATGTCGTTTGCAAATATCTTCTCCCATTCTGTCAGCTGTCTTTTGGTTTTGTTAACTGTTTCCTTTGCTGTGCAAAAGCTTTTGATCTTGATGAAATCCCAATAGTTCATTTTTGCCCTTGCTTCCCTTGCCTTTGCCGTTGTTCCTAGGAAGATGTTGCTGCGGCTGAGGTCGAAGAGGTTGCTGCCTGCATTCTCCTCAAGGATTTTGAAAACTGAGCCTGGGAATCTGATCTCTTCATCCCTGATTGTGAATTAATTGCCCCATTATCATTTACTGAATATTTTCCTTGCTGACCCCAAATTCTATTTCTGTTACATATGTCATGGTTATATATGAATTCATTCATAGGTCTGGAGAATACTTTCTATTATATTTTGCTTTTTCTCCCTCTGTTGGCTCCTCATTCTTTGAAATGCTGTGCCTCTAAATATTGTAGAGTAAGTAGTTCATGAAGGTAAACATCACTATGTTACATGGTAGAGTCACAAGTCAAAAAGGCAGAATTTAATAGGAAAGCTCATAAGTAAAACATTGGCAAGGTTCATCTCTTCTTTCATCATTTCATGGAAAAGCACAGAACAGCTGAGTCACTGCTACATGCAGGCTTTTATTATGTCCTGGGAAGGTGATCTCACCTATTCCCCAGTCTACCTTTGAATCAGGCAAAACTGACAACAAACTCAGAGGAAAATATTAAAATGTCAAGCCTTAGAAGTTAAGCAATATGAATTTTAAAGTTAGCTTTTTAGGAGAATATGATAAAGCCAACTGCTGGCATTTACTGATATTGTAGAATTCTGGTATCAGGAAGAGCCTCTTTTCTAAAGAAGGACCACCAGCACCCATTAAATATTTCAGCACAACCATCCTGGCACAAACAGTGAACAGTACTGCTTATCTTTCCACAAATGTGGTTTACTGTTATTTGTGGCTGTCTTCAGCAAGTAGAGCTTTTCTGATATTTTCAGTTAAACTGGTTTATTTTTAAGTTCCTGCACCAACATCAAACTCTTTTGTTCTATGGCTTTATAGGGGGTCTTGCTATATTATAGTATAAATCCTCTAGCTTTGTTTGTCAAAACTGCTTTGGCTCATCTTGGCCTTTTGCATTTCCATATACATTTTATTTTATTTTATTTTATTTTTTATAAATTTATTTATTTTTTTCAGCATAACAGTATTCATTGCTTTTGCACAACACCCAGTGCTCCATGCAATACGTGCCCTCCCTATTACCCACCACCTGGTTCCATATACATTTTAAAATAAAGTTGTCAATCTCAGAAATTCACCTTGAATTCACATAGGGAGTATGCTGAATATTACCAGAATTTAAAGATAATTACAAAATTGAAATCTATAAACCTAATATATCTACTTATTAGATGTTTATTTTATTGCCAAGGGTTACCTGGGTGGCTCACTTGGTTGAGTGTCTGACTCTTGACCTCAGCTCAGGTCTTGATCTCAGGGTTGAGAATTCAAGCCCCTCATTTGGCTGTCTCCACGAGGGCATGAAGCCTACTTAAAAAATATTTTTGTATTAAATAAAGACATTAAATCCTGGGGTGCCTGGGTGAATCTTTCAGTTAAGTATCTGACTCTTAGTCCACCTCAGGTCCTGATCTCAAGGTAGAGTTCAAGCCCTGCATTGAGCTCCCCTCCATGCTGGATGTGGAGCCTAATTAAAAAATAGAAATGGGGGCACCTGGGTGGCTCAGTGGGTTAAAGCCTCTGCCTTCGGCTCCAGTCATGATCCCAGGGTCCTGGGATCGAGCCCTGCAGCGGGCTTTCTGCTCAGCGGGGAGCCTGCTTCCTCCTCTCTCTCTGCCTGCCTCTCTGCCTACTTGTGATCTCTGTCAAATAAATAAATAAAATCTTTCAAAGAAATAGAAATGAAAAAATAAATAGGAGGATGTTTATTTATTTATTTTTATTTTTTTAAAATATTTTATTTATTTGACAGAGAGAAATCACAAGTAGGCAGAGAGGCAGGCAGAGAGAGAGGAGGAAGCAGGCTCCCTGCAGAGCAGAGAGCCAGATGTGGGGCTCTATCCCAGGACCCTGGGATCATGACCTGAGCTGAAGGCAGAGGCTTTAACCCACTGAGCCACCCAGGTGCCCTGAGGATGTTTATTTTTTGACACTTAAAAAAATTTTTGTTTACCTTATCTTTAATATCACTAATTAGATATTTCCTAATATTGAACCATTTTTGCTTCCTTCAATAAAAAATAGTGGTTAGAATAAGAGCTAACAAAACACAAAGATTTGTAAGGAAGTGACTGGAAAAACTTGTACGACTCTTTTATGTGAATTTGACATTATTAGACTACTTGAAAATGACCTAGTAATTCTACTTATAGGGATATAGTCTTGAAAAAGTCTTTCACATGTAAATAAACATGTACATTACACTAATTGTGCCATTTTTAAAAAGTTGAGTAATTTCACACTAAGTATATTACCTTAGTTTCAGGCATACAACCTAGTCATTGCACAAATCTATACATTATGCTACGATCACCTCAAGTGTAGCTACCATCTGTCACCATGCAACCCTATTACAATACCATTGACTATAGGCCTTATACTGTACCTTTTATTCTCCCATGACTTTTTTATTCCATAACTGGAATCCTATGTCTCCCACTCCCCTTCACCCATTTTGCTCACCCTCCCACCCCACCTCTCTGGCAGCCATCAATGTGTTCTTTGATATGTGGAATCTAAAAAACTAAACAAATGAATAAAAAACAAAGCAGAATGAGATCTACAAATACAGAAAACAAACTGATGCTTGCATTATTTTATAGTAGCAATTCTTTAGTAAAAATAAACATTTTATTCACAGAATCTTGTTATAATAGAATTTATTTATTTTTATAAGCCACATCCAAAATAGTAAGGGGATAAATGAACTTTACCCATGCCAGTAGTTTTTATTTTAAATTGTGATGTAAAAAGATATAAATACAAATATTTCTTAATTATGAATAATAGTATGGTATCTTAATTATGTTGTTCTTATACTTCTCTAAATTCTTAAGACATTTCAAAATATTTTAAAATTACATTATGTCTATTTCCATGAATGAGATCTTTGGTCAGATATAAACTCCTTCTTTTTTTTTCATATTTTTTCATTTTTTCAGATCTCACATTTTTCTTAAGTCTCAAAATTTTGTTCTGTTATTACTATCTCTTTGTAGATATCCATCCTATCTTCTTTTTCTTTTTTTCTGTTCAGGAAGCATTTTATCATTGCCTAAGTTTAGGAATTTTCACTGACAGAAAATCAACACTTTCAGAAAACCCCTCGCATGGCCCTGCTCAGCCTCTGAATCTTGGTTTTCACAAACATATCAGTGTATCTTTCCCCAGGAGGGACATTCATTCCACCCATGATTGACAGATCAGTCTTAACTTCCAATTTCAAGACTTGGCTTTACTTAGGAAGCTCTTCAGGACTGTTTTTAATTAAGTAAGAGTGGCTTCATCTAAAGGAGGTGTGGTGGTCACTGTGCATGGTACTTCTCCCTGGTGGATGCTCATCATGTTTGAAAAGCAGAAATGACTCTAGGGGTTTTGTCCAAGTGACCATTCTCAGCAAGCACATTGATCAGGTTGGATGTGAGAGGAGAGAACCTTTCTTTTGTGCTCTTGTCATTTAGGCTTCTCACTTTCACGGAACACTTTATATAGGGATTCATAATGGAAGCAGACATTTTGGGTTCCTTCAAGATTTGTGCTACTCTCAACAATTATTTCTCTACTTGTTCCAGTTTATTTGGTTTAGATGCAGCAGAATAAGGAGCAGTGGCATAGTGACCTTCGATATCATATACCTGAACAGGTGGCCACATGAACTTGGAAAATGGCCTGACCACAGTTGTACTAAAGCATTGCACCTGCTGGCACAAGCCAGACTCTGCTGGGACAGTCATCTTCTCCAGGGGGGTTTTAAGTCAAACCCGAGTTAGAGGGAGAAATGCAAGGGTCCCTGTCCTATCTTCTTGATACTTTGCTTCAAAATTTTTGGCTGGTTTGAGGAAACTATAGCATGACAAATCAAGTCTGAGTAACAGTCCTCAAAAGCTCTGGGCCTAAATGGCTTTATGAGCCAGGTTCTTTCAAATTTTCAAATAATAGCTGTATAGTAGCCATGCCATGTGAACATATTATTCTGTATTAACTTCCAGCTGGGGCTGGGGCTCCTAAGTGTGGCTGGTTCTCAAACAAGCAGTAGGGAACTTACTAGAAATACAAACTCTCCACCTCACCCCATACCCACAGAATCATAAATTCTGGGGCCAAGGCTCAGCACTCTGTATTGTAACAAGCTCTCCTGGCTAAATGAAGGCTGAGGACCCCTGGGGCGAAGGGACCATCTCTACTCCGTGGATTTCTCATCAGTCCTTACCTGGGTATGACTGATTCTATCCCCATAAAGCTGTGTGTCCAGCTCTTCGTGTTTACATTGAGCACCTTATTCTTCATCAAAAAGAATGTTCAGTCCATTTATTTGCAATTTCTTAGGTTCATAATTTGAATAGCAGGAGCCCCATCAAATGATTTATTTTATTTTTTTAATTACCAAACTAATAGATCCTTGCTATCAAAATGGAAGAGGCATACAAGCATAAATAAGAAAGTTATAATTACCCATAATTCTACCTCCCAAATATAATCTATGTCATCAGTTTGGTATGCACACTTCCAGACCATTTTCCTATGCACAGAGACATTTCTTTTGCTCACCAAAAAAGGGATCAACTTGTATAAACTGCACTATAACTTGCCTTTTTTATTTCATAATATATCATGAACTATTTTCCTTGTTAATCAATAAACTTTCATTCGCTTTCTCAAAAAAAAAATTCTGGCTGGCATCATTCACGTTTAAATGGATGTCATTCCACGTGGGTCTGCCTTAGTCATCTAGAAGCACATGGCTCTATTCCCTACAGATGCTCCTTTGTTTATCAGAACTCTATAACATACTCTCTTGCAAATAATATGAAAGTTATACCAAATCCATTAGGATGTTTAGCCACTTGACAAGGAAGGTAACTTAACCAAGGCAGTAGGAAGCTAGCAGCATTTATTTGTGCCATACCTGAGCACAATACCTTCCTATCTACTAACTTCATATAGGCTTGGAGGTTAAGTTAGAGCCTATGGGAGAACACCCAAACATCTGAGCCATTTCTCCACCTTATGGAAAAAGGTGAGAAGCCATCTTAATTTGGCCAACCATAGACTCAACTGTCTAAAATTCATAGTGTTTCTTATTGATGCTCATCTGACTTTCAGCAGCCACTACAGAACTGACTCCTAGATTCTCCATATTCTATATTTCATCCACTTAATTTCATTTTTCTTGGTCCTGCTTTTTAGTTAGAAAACCATTTAGCCTCTCCTTCAATGATATGCCCCTTACTCTTTTGCAGCATAGAAATAGATTTCAAGATGAAACCTCTTTTTTGCCCATGGATGACCGATAAAACTACACCTTATCCTCTTAAAAGGGGGCAAGGTATTTCTAAATTCTTTCACCAACTCAGATACCATTTTCTCAAGATTAGTGCAGATATGAGTTAGGTATTGCTGGCTTCAATCTTGTTCAAATGTCTCCATTTTGGGCAGAAATCCCCCATAACCTTTGATAAGATTTTTTTTAAATATTTAGCAATAACTTTTCTTGATTTTTATTTATTTTTTAAGTTTCTTTTCAGTTCCAGAATTATCGTTTATGCACCACATCCAGTGCCCCATGCAATACGTGCTCTCCATAATACTCACCACCAGGCTCACCCAAATTCCCAATCCCCTCCCCTCCAAAACCTTGAGTTTCTTTCTCAGAGCCCATGGTTCATCTCCCCCTCCAATTTCCCCCAACTCACTTCTCCTCTCCATCTCCCCATGTCCTCTGTGTTATTCCTTATGCTCCTTAAATAAGCGAAACCATATGATAATTGACTCTCTCTGCTTGACTTTTTTTACTCAGCATTATCTCTTCTAGTTCCATCCATGTTGATACAAAAGTTGGGTATTCATCCTTTCTGATGGAGGCATAATTCTCCATAGTATATATGGACCATATCTTCTTTATCCATTCGTCTGTTGAAGGGCATCTTGGTTCTTTCCAGTGTTTGGCGACTGTAGCTATTGCTGCTATGAACACTGGGGTACAGATGGCCCTTCTTTTCACTACATATGTATCTTTGGGGTAAATACCCAGTAGTGCAATTGCAGGGTCATAGGGTAGCTCTGTATTTAATTTCCTAAGGATTCCCCACACTGTTTTCCAAAGCGGTTGCACCAACTTGCATTCCTTTTTTCAAAACTTTTGGACTCAATATTGTTCAACACTTTCAATTCTTTTTGCACATTCCAGTGGATTTTAAGAATAAAGTTAACTGAATATGTATTTCCTCTCTCAACTTCAATTCACAGACTTTATTCTATTTTAGTTTTGTTTTGTTTTCTGTTAGGTAACATATGCCAATAGTCCAACAAATGGAGAAACAAAATCAACTTCATGGTGTCTTGAGTTTATTTTCCTGGGAGTCACAGAGTTTCATGAGTTACAGATTTGTTTTTTCATTGTTTCTTTTCAATTATCTATATAGGCATGTATTAGGTAAACTCATTATCTTTGGGGTAAAACTGGACCCTCACTTGAACTCTCCCATGTACTTCTTATGGGCCAAACTCTCCTTTATTGATACATCCTTGGCCTCCTTTGCTACTCCTAAAATGATCTGTGACCTAATTACTGATTATAAGGCTATCTTTTAAGAATGTTGCATGGTCCAGATGTTCTTCCTTTACCTTTTAGGTTGAAGTGAGATGATGTTGCTTGTAGCCATGGCAACTGATAGATTCACTGCCATATGTAAATCCCTCCATTACAAAACTATCATGAGCCATCATGTTTGCATCGGACTTGTACTTGTGCCCTGACCACTGGTTTTGTGCAAACTATAAGCCAAAAACTGTTCACAGTAACTTTACTATTATGTGGCCCCAATGTTGTGAATAGTTGTGTGTGTGTGTGTGTGTGTGTGTGTGTGTGTGTGTGTGATCTGCCTCAAGTCATCAGACTTGCCTGTATCGATACTTACATCTTGGAGCTATTAGTCATTGCATTCAGTGGACCACTGACTTTAATGTATTTTATCTTTCTGTTCATATTTGATAGCATCATTTTGATCACTGTCCAGGATGACTCCTCCAGTGGGTCTTCCAAAGCTCTGTCCACTCTTTCAGCCCACATTACTGTGGTGGTACTGTTCTTTGGACCTTGCATCTTTATTTACATATGACCATTCAGCAGGGTCTCCAGAAGTAAAATCTTCTCCATGAATTACACATTTTTCACTCCTCTTTCAAATAGAATCATCTACACATTCAGGAATAAAGACATGAAAGCAGTAAGAAAAATAAAAACCAAGCAAGTGAGTTCCAGAACAACCTTTTTTTTTCTTTCTTTCCTTTTTTTTTCTGTGTGTGTGTGTGTGTGTGGTTTGTTTGTTTGTTTTTGTGGTGAGCAGCAAAGCAAAGTTTTACTGAGCAATAGTCAAGTGATAGTACAAAGCTCTTGAAGAGGGACGGGACCTGAGAGGGCTGCCTGTAGAACAACCTTTTAATTGAAACATTATAATCATCAAAAGTATCATCATCATTGTTGACATCATCATCCAAAAATACTGAGGTGTATGAATTTTATCAACTGTAAGTCACATTTGGGATATCAAACATCTGGAATTATGCATCTAAATATAAACCATTCCAATATAATCACATTCATATATATGGTAATTTTCAGCTTCTTATCAACTAAGTGAGATTCTGAGTAAGTATTCACTGAGTTCTAACCACGGATCTGGTACTTCACATTTTTCTCTTAACCTTACAGCAATGAAAATAGAGCATATTATTAACATATTCTAAGTAGAAAATTGAGCATTATAATATTTAATGAGTTTGCCACAGAAATTTTAAGCACTAGACCAAGAATCAGATCCTACCTCTAACTTCAAAATCTATGCATTTGCAACAGATTTTCTCTCTAAACATTAAGAACATACATATATTTTTTCTTGTGCCTTCCTTTACATGTTCCCAAAAAATAACTCTTTCCAACAAGAGGAAAAAACAATTTCCCATTGATCTGAATATAAAGACTTACTAGCATTTCCTGTCTTCTAATACCACTGATTCAACAGAAGAACTTATTAAGACAGCTGAAAAGACTGATCCCAATTATCAAGGTATACAATGATTAGTGTTACTCAATAGGATAGGGAAGATCATGTATGAGACTAAAGTGATTATCTGTGATGCCTCGTAGTATTTCCACACCAAATAATAAAAGCAAATGAAAATGTTTTCCATAGTGGTGACATCAATTTACATTTCCATCAACAGTGCACAAGCATAATATTGTATGGAGACAAATGGTGACTACATGTATCGTGATGAACACGATTAATATATAGAACAGGCTCTCCCAACCCCCCACCCTCCTCCTCTCCAAAACCCTCAGTTTGTTTCTTAGAGTCCATAGTCTCTTATGGTTCGTCTCCCCCTCTGATTTCCCCCAACTCACTTTTCCTCCCCTTCACCAATGGTGTTGCTTATTTTTCATACAATATTTGGATAGAGGTTGTGCTTCATCTTGTGCCATCATTTGTACACCCTCTGTTACCTAATTTTCACAATTCTACCTGACAATTTGGTCTGAACCTCTTTTTCATTATCCTCGAGGGCATTAGGTCAGATTTTCATCATTTCTTTCTTTTTAAAAAGAATTTATCTATTTATTTTTAAAAGATTTTTATTTGTTTATTTGAGAGAGACAGACAGAGAGAGCGAGAGAGAGAGAGTGAGCACGAGCAACAGAGAGCAAGAGCTGGGGAGAGATGAAGAAGCAGGCTCCCCACTAAGCAAGGAGCCTGACATGGGAATCAATCCCATTACCCTGGAATCATGACTTGAGCAAAAGGCAGATGCTTAACTAACTGAGCCACTCCAATGCCCTAGGCTTTTATCATTTCTTACCTAGATTATTTGAATAATGCAGGAATGACTTCACAGCGCTACTGCCATAGCCCTGTGAAAACTCAATTCTTTTCAGTCTCTATTTTTAGTATTTCAAGAGATCTTCAGTTAATTATAGTATACCAACTACTTTGATTGATACTTAAGACCCTTCAAAGTACTTATTCTAACCTAACTTTCCATCCTCATCAAAAATTCACCCTTCTTCTCCACCCAAGCTATCACATACTTCAAACTTACTAGCTATTTTCTGTTCACACAATATGTCAAAATACTGTATGCTTCCATTCCTCCTACATGTAATTATCTCTGCCTAGAATTTTCTCCTTGCTTCTCTCTCAGCCAATCAATGCCTATCATTAAAGACAAAGTTGCCTCTTTGGGGAAGGTAAGCTGCTTTCAGGAGAAATTTGCAAACTCCATAAAATATGGTTTGCCTGACTGCATACCTGTATCATCACATTTGGCAATGGGTTATTTGGGGTCAGTATTGAAAAGTAAGATTCTGAGATCCTTGAGGATAGGTTCCTGACATACAAAATGGGCCCAAGGAAGTTTGAGACTTGCTGAGTTCAATACTTATTTCAAGGCCTCATTTTAGTCAGTTGAGAGCTAGTAGTAAAAAGTTTCCTTATATCTTAGAGCAATATATGTACTGTAAGAACTTATGCTGCTATTAAACCAATTTAAATAGAACACCAGAATATTCTTTAGAGGAAATGAAAGGACAGTATATTAAAACCTAGAGAGTTATTAGAGATATTAGAGAACAGAAATATTAGATATTAGAGATATTAGAGATATTAGAGAACAGAAAGTAAATTCACTCAATAAATTAGCTAAAAGTAAGGATGAAGGGTCAATGCTAAATACAATCTGTGCCACTAAGGAATATACAGTAACATAATAGAAACTGGGACTATTAAACATCTGAGGACAGAAAAGGAATACTTGAGTAATCACAGAATTTTACCCTGCTCAGTAATTAGGGTAAATACTGAATCAAAAGTAAAGAACTATGACTGTGGAAAGTTGGGACCTGTATTAATGGGGTCAAATCTGTTGTTGAACCAAAAGAGAAGACTGAATTAAACAGTCATTAAAAGTTATTTAAATCCATTGTCCCAAAGGAAGGTGAATACATTTTAAGCTGTCTCTAGCCAATTGATCAAGTGTAGGTTAAAAATGAGAACATCTATTTATGTATCTTTTAAATTTCAAAAATGAATAAGCATCACCTATTTAATAGTCAGATTATTTTTGGTACTCTAAATTAATCTATATAATACCTGGTCATCTTACATATGTCACTTAAAGTATATTAACCAAGAGACAGGGATTTAGAGCAGTTCCTTTTGCAGTTATTTGCTTTGAACACATTGCTATGTATTATAGCTTAGGTGTGCCAAAATTGGAAGAAGAGGGTACTTAAAGATTATTTTGTCTTATTTTAACTTAATTCATCGTCCAAAACTTTGTAAGGAGCTTAAAAAGATTTGTACCAATAAACTCTGCATTGAAGATAATTCAAATTTATTAAAATTCACATAAACAATTACTAAATTGTAGAGCTGACAATTCTACCCATAATATGAACTCTTTGCCAGCTAAATCACAAAGTAAAAGAACAAGCGATCAGAACTGACAACAAACTAGCTAAAACTCTCCGAATTATTAAGAAATATTATTTTACAATATGGATTTAATTCAATTATTATTCACAATGAACTTCACAATCTATACTGTACCTTGGTATATTAGCTAGTGATCACAATAAGCAAAATTTTTTTTTTCCATTTTATTTATTTTTTCAGCGTAACAGTATTCATTCTTTTTGCACAACACCCAGTGCTCCATGCAAAACGTGCCCTCCCCATTACCCACCACCTGTTCCCCCAACCTCCCACCCCTGACCCTTCAAAACCCTCAGGTTGTTTTTCAGAGTCCATAGTCTCTTATGGTTCGCCTCCCCTCCCCAATGTCCATAGCCCGCTCCCCCTCTCCCAATCCCACCTCCCCCCAGGAACCCCCAGTTTGTTTTGTGAGATTAAGAGTCATTTATGGTTTGTCTCCCTGCCACTCTCTCTCTTTATCTCTCTCTCTTAATCTCTTTCTAAAATAAATATCTTTAAAAATTTAAAAAAAAGTGAGATTAAGAGTCATTTATGGTTTGTCTCCCTCCCAATCCCATCTTATTTCATTTATTCTTCTCCTATCCCCCTAACCCCCCATGTTGCTTCTCCATGTCCTCATATCAGGGAGATCTGGGGGTTGCTGGGGGGAGGTGGGATTGGGAGAGGGGGAGGGGGCTATGGACATTGGGGAGGGGAGGCGAACCATAAGAGACTATGGACTCTGAAAAACAACCTGAGGGTTTCAAAGGGTCAGGGGTGGGAGGTTGGGGGAACAGGTGGTGGGTAATAGGGAGGGCACGTTTTGCATGGAGCACTGGGTGTTGTGCAAAAACAATGAATACTGTTATGCTGAAAAAAATAAAATGGGAAAAAAAATTTAAAAAAAGTAATATTAATACTCACCAGCTAATAGATGGTTTAAATGTTTCACTAAATATAATAAAGTGTTCTTGAATGTTTTTGACTAATACAAAAAGTGTAAAAGCCACAATCTACTGAGAAAATAATTCTTCTTTTGGCCACTTAAAAATGGCTTAAATAAGCAATATGGCAATAAATAAAATGCATATCTTATCAGCAAACAATATCAAAACCTATAAGGAAAACTATTTCTAATGATTTGCAAGTTTAATTATTTGTGGTAGAATCAGATTTGTCTTACAGCAAGGAGTCTTGCATTATACAAAGTATGGATGATTTTAACATCTGTACCTAATATTCTTTCACTAACTCTAATGACTCCTATAATAAATGCAATACCTATGACAAAAACTACATTAACCTATAAGTTAAGTGGTGAATTTGACTGGAATTATATAAGAACTACCATAGAAGTGAGAGCGATATCAACCAATTTGAAAGTTATTTGTGACATCTTTTGTTGGCAAGTTATTGAAATAAACTTTCAAGCCTGTGGTGTGAAGTATACCAAGATCATTATTTATGATTAATTTTATAAAAGAAATACTTGTGGAACAAGAATTTACTGTAGCATTTTATAGTAAAAGGGATAATGACTATGAAACTATTTGGGGCCATATAGGTATTCTTGAAAAATCTCACACATTAAAAAATAATTATTAAATTTTGGTGACCATAAAACAGTTGTATCATTTCAAATTTTAAATTATTTACCATAATTTATTTTAACATTCCCTTTTAAAATTTCTACTTCCTGAATAAGTTGTACATAATATATGCTGTCAGTAGTAAATTTATAACATACAGAGATCTATTGTTATGTTAAGAGTGTTATACTCAGAGAAGTCTGAAGATTATTCATCTAAAAATCATCCAGTGTTATTATAAAGAAGGTAAGAGGATAGCTTGGAGTAATATGAGGGAAAATAAGCATCCATTAATTCAAAGATGTCTACAATTCCTATAGCACAACTAACCAACCAACACTCTCACATCTGTTGTAATCAAGCCAATATTCCAAGAGAACCACAGTGTGCTGCAAGGCTAGAAATTAAGAGTAAACATCTCTCCTGGTCATGCTAGGGCAGCATCCACTGTGTGCTAACAACTCCCACTGAAATTTGGATTCCCAGAGCTCCAACATATCTGCCTCCAAGTGATTCACATCTTTATAAAAGAAGCAGAAGATAGTATATATATTCATATACAGAGCATCGCAGAGAGTACAAAGCAGATTTTTAATTTTGATTAAGCCAGTGAAACATATTGTTCTTCATACTTTGCCTTTAGAACTGGTAAGTGGAAACATCATAGAGAATTAATTTGTTAGAGGTTTAATTTACTAAAAACAGTATTTTAATTAATTTTCTGTTGGCTAGAAGGAAAGGCTGTGGATTTTGGGACATCAAATCCTCTCACATGGTTGCCTGGGTGGCACAGTCAGTTAAGCATCTGCCTTCAGCTCAGGTCATGATCCCAGAGTCTGGGATCTAGCTCCACATCAGGCTCCCTGCTCAGGAGGGAGTCTGCTTATCCCTCTCTCTCTGCCACCCTCCATTTACACACATTCTCTCTCTCTCTCTCTCAAATAATAAAATCTCTTTAAAAAATCCTCTCTCACTGGGAGATCAAATACTGTAACACAATGATGTAGAACCAAGAATTTTTATACAAATTTAAAGGATATATGCTCTGAACATGATATTGACAAGTAAAACATGACAGGAAATTGTCAGTGATTAAAAATGATGACTAAAATTAAGAAAAGCAAATTGTGAGGATCCTGGTAACTCACACTAGCACTGAAAACAATGTAATAGCTAGAAACTCATCTCTCTTTTTTTTTTTACACAATAGCAGTATTTTTCATTTCATCATTTCAGGTGCTGACATGACATGTAAATAAGCACATCATAATGAATGCTGGAGAAGGAGCAGGTGAGAGAATTAATGACCAGAGCTGAATAGGCAGACTCTCTCTGCCTAAAACTGACCATTATACCATAAATACAAATGAGATCTTAGGAATAAAGAGGGAGAAGTCCTTCCAAGATGTTCATATGCAGGGAAAGGAAAGAAACAGAATAATTCAGGAAACTCATATGAGTATTCTAAATAGTAGGAAAATATCAAGAAAAACTTTAAACAAAAAGAGAATAGTTTCCAAATGCATAAAGCTGTCAAAAATATAATCTAAATAGGGGACATTAAGAAATTTAGAAACTTAGTTATATTAGATATACAGTATGTCATTGATTGTTTCATAGTACAATAAATTTGAACACAAGTAGCTGGATAGTATACATACTATTGAAAAATACTAAGTATATTAATGATACTTAAAACAAGGATAAAAGCAAAAAACATATAGTTTCAGTTTTACTCAAGTATAACTCATATACTTTGAAATTCACCTGATTTCAATATATATTTCAGTGAGGATTAATTTTTATTAACATATAATGTATTATTAGCCCCAGGGGTACAGGTCTGTGAATCACCAGGTTTATACATTTCACAGAAGTCACGATAGTCAGTGATTATTATTATATTCACAAAGTTATGCAACCATCACCACAGTCTTATTTTAAATCATTTTATCATCACAGAAAGGAAAGACTGCCCATTTATACTCACTCCCTAGCTCAAAGTGATACAGACACTTTCTGTCTCTATAGACTTGTTTAGAAGACGTTTCATAGAAATAAAATCATACATGTGGCCTTTTGTATCAGGCTTATTTTACTTAGCCTAATGTTTTTGACGTCCTTGAGTATTTTACAGTAAGTATGCATAAATTTTGAAGAACAAAAATCAGTGGAGACTGAAATTTTTATTTTTCTCTGCAAGTGCCTATAATGAAAGGAGGAAATATTTACTTGTACCAGTTAGCCTTACATTAAGTAATATACATTGTATACACGTGAGGAAGAGCAGAAATGCTCATATCCAACTACTTAATAAAACAAATTTTGGCTTGTTCTTTCCCTAATGGGAATTTACATGGAAAACTCTTGATTTGTAATCCTGTATTTACATGAATGATTCAGATACAGTGCATGCTATCTTGGTGCTCATTCTGTGCCTGGCCAGAATCCTACACATACACCCTCTCACCCAATACTGCATCTCTTTAGGGTAGTCCTGTGTCTAAGACCTGAGAAATTTACTTCTTTATGGGGATCTAGATTTTTCATTTACTAAAGAAGATGTGGGGAATAAATGATTTCAAAGTTCCTTCCTAGTCAAATATATAATTATTCTATCTTTAGTTTCCTCCAAAGTACATCATAAATTGAGTAAAATAATTACAATAAAATAAGCAATTGATTATTTGAGAGGAAGAAAATTTTCTTCACTAACAGAATTTTTGTCTAAACTATATGCAGTCTTTCCTTTCATTTATATTGCCTTTATTCACTCATCATATAAGAACAGGTATATTAAGTGTAGAACTAAAGAAATAGTTTTAGAGATTTGCTTAGGAAAGGAAAAAGAGGAATAAGAGAAACAAATGCTGGGAAAGCTAGCAACATAAATGAATGCCAGTTTTCCCTCTAAAATAAAATGAAAAGGCAAATAAAGCTATAAAATAGGCTTTATTTGTATTAACTGCATTATACTTCACTGTTTTCATTTCATATGCAAGTTTTTCTATTGTATCATGGGGCATGAAATTCCATGTAGCAAAGGTATTCCCAAATTGTAGTTGGCATATTCATTTCATATTCATTCTCATTTCTCCAAAGAGCATCTAATTATTAAAATTACTTTTGGGGCACCTGGCTGATCAGTCAGTGAGCATCCGACCCTTGATTTCAGCTTAGGTCATGATCTCAGGATGGTGAGATGGAGCCCTGCATCAGGCTCCATACTCAGCTGAGATTCTCTCTCTCCCTCTCCTTTGGCCCCTTCCCCTACTGGCTCTCTCTAAACAAACAAAGAAAAAAATAAAAGCTTTTAAAAAAATTACTTTCACAAAGGTCTCCAAAGCACAATTCTTGCTCACTCACCTGATAATCATGAAACACAGCCCTTTGAAGACCATGCACTGTGTGACTGTCCTCTTCCAGACCCACTGTTATCATTCAACCTCCACTCTGTCTAGTCCTGGACGTTGACTGACAAGAACATCACTTTCATCTTTATTTGCCCTAATTTATATGCATTATCCAGTTCTTGATAATATCTCAAATAGGAAAATAAAGTAGTCGAGAGAATTAAGGTTGGAGAATGGTGGTAGGACATTTTTGACTAGGACCTGAGTAGAAATAAAAAGGAGAAAGTTACAGGTCATTGGAGAAAAGAGAACAGATACTCTCTATGTACCTTCCTATCTGCATTCAGTCCCTTTTCTAAAGGTACCATTTCTCTTACTCATTGCTCTGAATTCTCTTCTTCCCATGTACTAACTTAATGTTTTTATTTGGTTTGACATGTATATTGGAATGGGCCTAGTTTCAGGATCGGACTGACTGGGCTTGAATACCAGCTTTGACCTTTGTTAGCTGGGTAACTATAAGTCATTAAATACTTCTATGCCTTAGTTTCCTTATATGCAAAATAATAATAATAATAATAATAATAATAATAATAATAATCCTGCCCTCATGGGATTGCTATGAGCATTAAATGCATTAATAAATGTGAAACACTTAGAACACAGTATAGCACATACTGATCACTTAATTGTTACTGGTCATTTTATAGCATTTATATCATATTGTACCTATGAACAATAAAAACACCAAGACAATTTAGTATAACATGTTATGACTGAAGCAAAATCTGTATTTTGGGTTGAATCATTTCACTATTTACTTCTTAACCATCAGATACATACATTTACACAAAACGCACCAACTTCTCACTGTGAACAATAGCAATACAAGAAATTGAGAAAACATGCTCATAAAGAACTAAGGATGAGTCCATGCTTCCAGAAATTCTAAGTATACTACACAAAAGAAACAAAAAGAAATTTATTTTTTAAAATATTTTATTTATTTATTTAGAATGTGTGAGCTGGGAGACGGGCAGAGGGAGAAAGAGGGAGAGAATCTCACGCAGATAAATGTGGAGCTCTGTGCAGGGTTCGATCTCACAATCCTGAGGTCATGACCTAAGCTGAAACCAAGAATTAGATGCTTAACCATCTGAGCCACCCAGGCATCCAAAAAGAAAAACAATTTTAATGAATTAAAGGACTTTCTTTCATATATAAATTAGCCCTATGTGTGTGTGCTTACATTTCTTTCTTCATTTTAGAAACATGGAATGACCTTAATAAGTTACCTCACTGATACACAACAATACAATTTCCTTATCTCTCAAATTGCATATTTCTTATATATTGTTGTATGATAATCTCAAGAGGCAAAATAAATACTAATGTAACTCTTATCTAATTTTTCCACGTAAGCAAATTAGTAACAATCAAGATCAATTGATAAAAGATGGTCATTTCCCAGAATAAAAAAAATAGAAAATAAAATTTCTACTCCTTCAAATGTTTTTTAATTGCTGTATAACTATATTGTTTAAAGTGATGTGACACATAAATTAATTTCAAATTATAGACAGTGATGCTGATATGTTTAATATTATATATTTTCATAAGTTCAACTATTACTTATCAAATAGAAATAGGAAATCATCAGTGCTAATTGTGGCTTTATTTTTGTTTATTCTCTTTGTATAAAAGAACTTCTGGAGCCTTTCTGAGTCAAAGAAATGGATCTTAAAAATCGATCTGTAGTGACTGAGTTTATTTTACTAGGATTTTCTGGACGATGGGAACTTCAGATTCTCTTCTTTGTAACATTCTCCTTAATCTACAGTGCCACTGTGTTGGGAAATATTCTCATTATGGTCACAGTGACATTTAGTTCCACTCTTCATTCTCCCATGTACTTTCTCCTTGGAAACCTCTCTTTTCTGGACATGTGTCTCTCCACTGTCACCACGCCCAAAATGATCACAGACTTACTCAATGAACACAAGACCATCTCCATATGGGGCTGCATGACCCAGATGTTCTTTATGCACTTCTTTGGGGGTGCTGAGATGACTCTTTTGATAGCCATGGCCTTTGACAGATATGTAGCCATATGCAAACCCCTGCACTACAGGACAATCATGAGCCAGAGGCTGCTGAGTGGGTTTGTGATACTTTCATGGACAATTGGGTTTGTACACACCATGAGCCAGACGGTACTAACAGTAAACTTGCCTTTCTGTGGCCCCAATGTCATAGACAATATATTTTGTGACCTTCCCCTGGTGATTAAGCTTGCTTGTATGGACACATACACCCTGGAATTCTTTGTCATTGCTGACAGTGGGCTGCTCTCATTCATCTGTTTCATCCTCCTCCTTGTCTCCTACACTGTCATCCTGATCACTGTACAACAAAGATCATCCGGAGGGCTCTCCAAGGCTCTGTCTACACTGTCTGCACACATCATTGTGGTCACTCTGTTCTTTGGACCTTGTATCTTTATCTATGCCTGGCCATTCAACAGCTTTGCAGGCAATAAAGTCCTTGCTGTATTTTACACTGTTATCACACCCTTACTGAATCCTATTATTTATACCCTGAGAAATCAGAAAATGCAAGGGGCCATGAGAAAATTACAGTTTCAACATGTTATCTCTATACAGAACTTCTAGATTTGAGCACCATATAATTAACACAACTTTCAAATACTGTGCTAACAGAAGCTGAATAGATTGTATATAATACATGGTTTCACGTTTCTCATGTTAGAGTGACTAATCTAGAACCATACCTCTGCAGAACATCATAAAATATTTTAATTCACATTTACTACTGCTAAAGTTCATAATGATAATGAGTGACCTACAGCAAAATAAACATTTGAAATCATTGAGCGCTTTTCCATAGATAGTCAATATATATTTATTAGTGAAGAAATAAATATTAAAAATATGGTTAATACTAATAGAAATGATCTTAATAGATGTGGATTGTTAACAAGATTCATAAACTTATACTATCTTTACATGAAGTATCAGTACAAATCATGAGTGAAATAATGTGAACAATAGGAAAGATATCATTCTCATCTCTTGATCCAATGAGACAAAAATAATAATAAAGTTTGACAGTTGAGTGAATATAAAATAAAAAGAATAATATACTACAGGGAAGGAACCAAAGCAATGACAGTTTCAGCAGAACTACTAAAAGCAGTCTTGAAACCAAGTGCTCCAGGAAATATCATAAGGATGCACAGTTGCCTTTCAAACCTCAATAAATAAAAGCAGAAGTATATTTCTTGGTTTTTGGTACTATATCATGTAATTTATTCATTCCAAGAGCTTTATATAAAACTACACTTAAATTTTCCTCTGATAAGCTTGTAATCCTTATTTTAATTATCAGTTAAATCTGATTTGATTGTGTGTGTTGAAGAGAGGGCAGTGCATGGTAAATTGGGAATCCCATACTCATTGATGGTAATCTTAGGTACTCTCTCCCAATTCAAGACACCAACATTTCTTGTCTTCTCTAGGCAACAGTTTTCTTTTTTTTCTTTTTTTTTTTTTTTAAATATTTTATTTATTTATTTGACAGAGAGAGATCACAAGTAAATAGAGAGGCAGGCAGAGAGAGAGAGAGAGAGAGAGAGGGAAGCAGGCTCCCTGCTGAGCTGAGCAGAGAGCCGGATGTGGGGCTCGATCCCAGGACCCTGAGATCATGACCTGAGCCTAAGGCAGCGGCTTAACCCACTGAGCCACCCAGGCGCCCCTAGGCAACAGTTTTCTAATTGATTTTAAACCATCGTATAAGTTCTTTCCTCCATTGAATGGATTCTTCACAAGCATCCAGAGTGATGAAATTAAAATGCAATTCTCGATGTTTCTTCCATGGCTAAAACTATTTTCTGGCATTTAGAAGAAGGTTCATATCCTTAATGGGCTTTCAAATGCCAACCTGCTTCTGGAATTCATTTCTAATCTACTTTTTCAAAATGTCAGATTTATACTGACATTTTTTTCCTTTTTTTAAAAATAGACTGTTCATTATTTTTTTACTGTATATTTGCCTTCCATTTACTTTTTTATTATGTTCAGTTAGCCAACATAGAGTACATCATTAGTTTTTGATGTAGAGTTCAATGACTTATTAGTTGTGTATAACACCCAGTGCTCATCACAACATATGCCCTCTTTAATATCCATCACCTGGCTAACCCATCCCTCTACCTTCTCCCTTCTGAAACCCTATTTGCTTCCCAGAGTCAAGAGCCTCTCGTGGTTTGTCTCCCTCTCTTATTTCTTCCCCTTCAGTTTATACTTCACCTAGAATGATCTTCCATTGCTTCTTCACCCAGCAAATTTCCTCTTATAGTACAGAACCCACATCCAATATTATATTTTAGAACACATTTCCTATATGTCCTTGGCCAGTTTAGATTTCATTTTACTTGTTTATAGATTTTGCAATTTCCATCGTTTGCATAAAAATGGCAATAATTATTTTCACATTTATAGGTTAATGTCAGCTTTGTCTTTTGCTATAAATTCTATGTATCTCCAATGTCTAGCATACATATTGGCACCCAGCAGTTCATACATATTTACTGAATGAAGAAAGTAAAGATGAAATAATTATATTCTAGCAGAATATTATTCAATTTGATCTACCACTAAGAAATACATGCACTTCTACTATGAGATATCTGTTAAAAAATTAGAGTACATAAAGGTATATATTGCTCATATATTTAGTAATTGAATTATATGGATTAGAGCCTTGTTATTAAAGAAAAGGAACATGGAAGAAATTTAAAAGTTTAGGCAAATGGAAGAAAATACATAAGGGAAATTGAGAATATTTGCTATGAAGATTATATTTAACTCTATCTCTACACAGTAAATATAAAATGTCAGTCTTACATTATAACACACCCTATATTAAACAAATGATAACCATTTATAAGAAAATACACATCCAGTGGTAGATGGGATTACACTCCAACTGATAAAATATTACATAAGATTTTTGTGTCTGTCAATATAATACACTCAAATCCTAAACCATTCTGCTAACCAAGCATCTAAAACTGCTAGAATCATCTAAAATAACCTTTAAAATCAATTATAGATTTTAAGAGAAAGTAAACAAATCACATCTGCAGTGTTGTATGAAACTTCAGTTCCATTCCAGGAGGGTAAGCCAGCACTGAACCATTGCCCACTCTGAGAACACCTACAGAATACTGTTGACTAGAGATCGTACAAATTTGAGAGAGTACTGGGGGTTGGGATTTGGGTTCTAACAGGGATAGAGAGTGACTGGAGGCCACTTTGTGTGCACGTATTTTCTGGGGGAAAAAAGAGAGAGAGAGAGAGAGAGAGAGAATATTAGAAGACTATCTGGCTAGCAGAAACAGACAGCCAGGAAAAAATATTAACCAAACTTGATTCTGGATGTAGATAAAAATAAATGGGTCTTTCATGATGGTTAGGCTTATCATCATATTCTTTGTATGTTCCCAAACAGTGTGAGAATTTTCTTTTAACTTGCTACTTAAGGGTGTAGGCTCAGGCCTTCGGCAAAATTAAACAAATACAGACTGGAAAAAAAATGTTCCTTGAAAACAGACTACACTGAACTCTCACAGAAAGGTTTTACAAAAAACTCACAAACAAAAATCACAAGACAAACAAAAACATCCCAGCAAATATGACAGTTGGAGAAAGTGAAATGGCAATGCTTGCAATGGGGAAAAAACACTTGTAAGTCATGAATCTGATTAAGAGACATGGGTCCAGAGTACATAGAGAACACAATTCTAGAATTGAAAGACAAATAATTAAAAAAATGGTAAAAGGAAATAAGTTAAAACGTCTTCACAGAAGATATACAAACAGACAATAAGCACATGAAAATATGCTCAACATCATTAGTCACTTAAGGGTATACAAATGAAAATCACAGAAAGATACCACTTCATATCCTCTAGAATGGCTATAATCAAAAAGGAGAAGTATGCAGAGTAGTTGGAACCCTCATACATTGCTGGTGGAATATAAAGTGGTGCAACCATTTTAGAGTAAATTGTAGAGGTTCCTCAGAATGTTAAACATACAGTTACCATGTGACCTAGCAACTTCAGTCCAAATATGTATGCAACAGAAATGAAAACACATGCCCACACGAAAGACTGAATGAATATGAATGGTTACAGCAGCTTTATTCACAAAAGTAAAAAAAAATTTTTTAAAAACACAACAGGATTCATCAATTGATGAATGGATAAACCAAAGGCGGAGATACCTATACAATGGAATATTATTTGGCAATAAAAAAAGGAATCAAGTACCGACAGATGCTATAACATGCATGACTCTCTTGAAAAATTAGGTAATGTTCAAGAAAGGAGGCACAAAAGACCACAAATTGCATGAGTCCATTTGTATAAAGTGTTCCACAATAAGCAAATCTTTAGAGGTACAAAGTAGATTAATGGTTACCTAGGTGTGGGGGGAGGGAAACAAGGATGAGGTCTTTTGTGACTGGCTTCTCTCCTTTAGCCTAATGTTTTCAAGACTCAACCACATAGAAGCATGCATCAATACTTAATGCTAGAGCCACATCCGCAACATGGAAGAGTAGGAAATCCCTCCTTCCCCCACAAGCACATCAATTCATCCACAATTCATGCGAAAATTCCTTTTGAGAACAATCAAAAACTAATTGAAAGTCTCCTGCACTCCACAAGAATGAAAAACCAGGCTCACTGAAGCATTTAAAACTAAGGACACCCTTTCATCAGAGACCCTGCTCCTGTCACAGTATCATATGAATAGGAAGAGACTCCCTAGCTCCCAGCTTCACTAAGGGGAAGAAAGGAATTTGTTCAGATTTCCAGTAGCGCAGCTTTTCATAAGGGACTTCCTGATGACTAGATTCTGTCTTGTCACCTTTGGAGCTCTGACATGTTTGGCACCTTCTAGTTGTCTGAGGGAGAACAGAGTCAATAGCCTGGGATAGTAGATTCGACTGAGCTTCCTCACTGCTCAACACAGAGTGGGTACATTAAAAAATTCCAGCTCTCACCTTTTCCCTGAGGAGTATAAGAGATAATCCATGCATCCAACACCATAGCTTCTCTTTAGCTTCCCAAAGAACTAGCTTCTCTCTCACCAATACTGAAGTTCTGATGCTTCTCACATAGTCTAAGCAGCTAGGAAAGAATGTAGACAAGCTTGGTCTAAGAGATTCTAGAACTTCCCCTATACCTTAGCCCAACCAAGCTCAGCACAGAGTGAGAAAACAAAGACCACTGCCAAGAAGCTGCCTGCTTATTCCTGGGGAGGGAAAAATTTGCAGGAATTTGCAGAGCCCGTGTATTTAGGGGCATTTATCTAGATGTACATATCCCAGATTTCAGGGTCCTAGATTTTTCCTTCCAGTGCCTTGACCTTACCATAACACACATGCTTTGCCTAACTGTTTATATTTTGTTGGAGCTGTTAACTCCGTGAGATCTTCACACTACTGCTGTCTATGGTACTTCTAGTACAAGAGATAAGGACATCTTTGTAAACTATAAAAGAGTTCCTTAAGTCCCTATCTTTAAATTATAACCACTTGTTATGGCCTTCCATTTCTTATTCCAAAGCACCAATACCACTTAGCAATAAGCAAATAACTCCACTATTCGCAGAAATTTTTCTCACCTTAAATTCCAAATAACTGGATCATTCACTGGCAATAGCATTGCTTTTCCACAAGATGTTTTCCCAGGTCACAGCCACTAAAATCTGTAGGGTTTTTGTCTGTTTTTATTAAGGCTCTTCTCCCAACATGAGGCTTGAGCTCATGACCCTGAGATCAAGTGATCAAGAGTTGCATGCTTCACTGACTAAGCCAGCCAGGTGCCCCATCACCACTGAAGTCTTAAGCAATCAGGCATTTATATTATGGCAGGACTTGTATGTCCCATCTACCACTTGTAATGGAGTCCTATTCCCACATCAGGTTGTGAATAAACCAACCAAAACCCCATTTATCACTTGTTTTCTCAGATCACTCCCAGTACCAGTTATGTTAGTTTAGGTCATCTGAGGAGACACGTAGACAAGATTAGAGTACATTCACTATAGAATACTACACAGTAATAAAATTTTAAAACATTCTTTAAACTAGTATATGCAACTATATATATCCACCTCTAAAACATTAGTCAGAAGACAACCAAAACAAAACATATAGTGAGATTTTATTTTATTTTTTTAATATTTTTATTTGCTTATTTTCAGCGTAACAGTGTTCATTGTTTTTGCACCACACCCAGTGCTCCATGCAGTATGTGCCCTCCCTATTACCCACCACCTGGTTCCTAAACCTCCCACCCCCCCCCCACCCCTTCAAAACCCTCTGGTTGTTTTTCAGAGTCCATAGTCTCTCATGGTTCATCTCCCCTTCCAGTTTCCCTCAACTCCCTCTCCTCTCCATCTCCCCATGTCCTCCGTGTTCTTTGTTATGCTCCACAAATAAGTGAGACCATATGATACTTGACTCTCTCTGCTTGACTTATTTCACTCAGCATAATCTCTTCCAGTCCTGTCCATGTTGCTACAAAAGTTGGGTATTCATTCTTTCTGATGGAGGCATGATACTCCATTGTGTATATATGTACCACATCTTCCTTATCCATTCATCCGTTGAAGGGCATCTTGGTTCTTTCCACAGTTTGGCGACTGTGGCCATTGCTGCAATAAACATTGGGGTACAGATGGCTCTTCCTTTCACTACATCTGTATCTTTGGGGTAAGAATGAAACTCAACCATTCTCTTACACCATACACAAAGATAAACTCAAAATGGATAAAAGACCTCAATGTGAGACAGGAATCCATCAGAATCCTAGAGGCGAACATAGGCAGTAACCTCTTCGATATCAGCCACAGCAACTTCTTTCAAGATATGTCTCCAAAGGCCAAGGAAACAAAAGCGAAAATGAACTTTTGGGGCTTCATCAAGATCAAAAGCTTCTGCACAGCAAAGGAAACAGTCAACAAAACAAAAAGGCAACCCACGGAATGGGAGAAGATATTTGCAAATGACAGTACAGACAAAAGGTTGATATCCAGGATCTATAAAGAACTCCTCAAACTCAACACACACAAAACAGATAATCATATCAAAAAATGGGAAGATTTGAACAGACCCTCCTCCAGTGAAGACATACAAATGACTATCAGACACATGAAAAAATGTTCATCATCACTAGCCATCACGGAGATTCAAATTAAAACTACATTGAGATACCACCTGACACCAGTTAGAATGGCCAAAATTAGCAAGACAGGAAACAACATGTGTTGGAGAGGTTGTGGAGAAAGGGGAACCCTCTTACACTATTGGTGGGAATGCAAGTTAGTACAGCCACTTTGGAGAACAGTGTGGAGATTCCTCAAGAAATTAAGAATAGAGCTTCCCTATAACCCTGCAATTACACTGCTGGGTATTTATCCCAAAGTGAGATTTTATTTAAACAAAATTTAAAAATAGACAAAACTGATATGTAGTCCTGGAAATGAGAACAGTCATTAGCTCTGATAGTGAATACTTACTGCAAAGGGGCCCAAGGGAAATTTTTGTGTGATAAATGTTTTGTAATTTTGTAAGTGAAGTAGTTTCATAAATTTTTGCATAGGAAAAAATTTCAATTTATACATTTAAGGTAAGTTCATCTTACTATCTGTAAGATATTCCTCATATCATAAAGGTAATTAAAAACATGTTAGAAAAAAAAACAACAAAACAATGAAAAATGTGATTTAACAGTTATTGGGATGCTATCCTTTCAACAGTACTAGCAATAAAAGAAAATGTTTTGACACATTGTGGAAATAATATTAATTATTATAGAGCAATATCTTTCTTTGTTTCTTTATTGGAAACCTCTTTTTTTTTCTCCCATGAGGGGTCTCTAGCAGACTGTTAAGTTCTTATAGCCAATGTCTAATTACACGCTCCAAGGTAAAAGTAGGCCTGGGGGAAAGGAATTTTAGGTTGGCTGGGCTTAACAGATATCCTGCTATTTGTTCATTGTTGTTGTTATTTTTTAATTAGTCTTTTGAATTTTTGTGGCCTATTTGTTTCTAATTTTACCTCATGTGTTAAAATTGAACTTGCAATACACTATAATTAACAGTATCTTCCAGTTTATATGGTCCTTTCAGCAAAATAATCTGATTTACTAGTAAATTCTTTATTAACTAAGCTCTTTTTCCCTGGCACTAACACCTGCATAGACGACCGTAGTTTAGAAATAGAAATGTAGTTTAGAACATTTGACTTTTAGTCTACATTTTTCTATTAAGTGTATATATCAACTTATCAGTTCAAACTGAGAAACACAGTCATCAAAGTTATAGGTCATTTCACATGACTAGATAGAGCTTTGGTCTTATATGACAAGGTAATGTGTCAAAATTTTGAGGAAAATAGATTACTGTCTACTGTCGTAGTTTTATTAGAAATAAAGTTGAAGACTATTAAGAAGTATTCCAGAGGTCTTAATCATCTAAAAGTATTCTATTTTTTAATTGAGAAGTTAGTTTTCCTCCCAAGGTGCAATGTGGAATGCAAAGCATTCTTTCTTTTATATTAAATCATCTCCTATGATGATCTGTTCCTTTCCTTAATAACAAAGTGGCTTTTATTTCAAGAACTTGAAGGCTGATTTTAAGTTATGATTTCTGAATTTTGAATTGACTCCTCTTTGCCTAGAAATGATAAAACAATTGACTTCTCCATAGGATCAAACATCCATATAATAGGGCTCTCTGCTCCGCAGGGAGCCTGCTTCCTCCTCTCTCTCTGCCTGCCTCTCTGCCTACTTGTGATCTCTCTCTCTGTCAAATAAATAAATAAAATCTTAAAAAAAAATCCATATAATAAAAAGGAAGGAAGAAAGAAAGGGAGGAAGGGAGGAAGAGAGGAAGAAAGGAAGGAAGGGGAGAGAAAAGAAGAAAAAATATATATACATGAATAATAAAATGATGATATCTATTTTTGTCCTGTTACCTTAACATCAAATCTCTGTATTGAAGCAAGCTTGACTTCTACTTATTTTATCACCCTATATTTAATATAACTAGGGTTAAAGTTACTAGAAAGAGACCATTCCTTGAAATGATTTTTGAAAGCAGTGCACTGGTATTACACAGGGGTATTTTCTTAAAAGTTTTCATGTGGACTAAACAAAAACAAACCTAACTATAAAGTAATGAAGTATTACTAAGTTCAAAATAACATGGATTCAGGAGCTAAAATAGAAGAAAGAAGGTAACTCCTGGAACATTAGAAAGAAGAGAGCAAGTCTCAAACATGGAGGATATGGCTGGAGTAGAAGTTTTAATAGGGTAGAGTAACCTAGGGGAAACAGTATCAGAGAACAACCTCAAGCTATTCCTGTAATATTCCTGTAAAAGCCTCCACTCCAGCCACTAAACCTGCCAGTGAAACACCAAACATACCAACCAACTCACCTGCCTCCTCTGACGCCTTTTTAAATCTTTTTGGATTTCTTCCCTCCTTCTCTTTTTCTTTTTTCTAAGTTATTGATTTCTTCTGTTTTCATTATGAGCAATTTATGATTTAAAAAAAAAGATTTTGGGGCGCCTGGGTGGCTCAGTGGGTTAAAGCCTCTGCCTTCAGCTCAGGTCATGGTCCCAGGGTCCTGGGATCGAGCCCCGCATCGGGCCCTCTGCTTGGCAGGGAGCCTGCTTCCTCCTCTCTCTCTGCCTGCCTCTCTGCCTAGTTGTGATTTCTCTCTGTCAAAGAAATAAAAAATTGAAAAAAAAAAAGATTTTAAGTCACAACCTGTGACTTAACACTATCAAGACCTCTACGACTTGCCGAAAATATTACAATCTCATTATCAAGTCATTCCTTTTTGTTAACTGAAGATAAAAGACAGACTGTTTGCTATTACATCTTGTAAAAATTGAGATAGTTTATTTTTCAAAACTGAGATATCATTTTTTTTTAAATTTCAGACTTAAGTAGTTTGTTTTACTAAGGTTGAAAACATGAAAAAAGATAATAAAATGATCCTAGCGAAAGGGGTTTTTCATTATTAGGATTCACAGTTCCCAGTGGGTAGCAATCTAGTTGCTTACTCATGCATTGGTCCAGAAAACCAGATAGCAGATGGCAGTGGAATAAAACCTTAAAGAATACGTTAGGCAAGAAAACATAACCCAAAGATTTCATATCTGGGAAAACTGCCACCCAAATAAAAAGACTTAAGACAAATAATTATAAATAACGTGGAATAACTCAATTATATATTCTTTCTAAGGAATATTTTAGATCAAGAATAAACTATATTTAACTGCAGTAAGTTGGAAAAATGGCTACATTTCTTTGAAGCTATTTCCATAAAGGTAGAGTATGCTTTTATGTTTTCATTAGAACAATGGAATGCAACAGAAATATTTTGTACTACAAATTTCTCTCATCTATATGAATGCTTCTTTGCAATGGAGTATATATTCAAAAGGTGCATTCTATTTCTCCCTTCCCTTGAAGTTTGGCTGCCTTTGGGACTGATTTGATTAACTGAATGTGATGGAACCACCATTCTGGAATTTCTAAGCTTAAGGTCACTGAAACTAGTTCTTCATGTCCTCAGACATTCAAGAACACCAAGCTGCACAGAAGCCCATGCAGCCTTCATTGAAATGAGAGGTCATATGAAAAGAGAGGTCCTGAAGTTTGAAAGGGCACATGGAGTAAGAAGCCCAGTCATACACCAGCTGTTATGGAAGACATGGCTGAAGTCATCTTAGATCATTTGTGCCCAGTTGACCAATCCAGTCAACACGACATGGAGAAGACTTGGTTAACACTGCTGAAACACAGCCTGATTTCCAGAATCATGAATAAACAATAAATTATTGTTTTAAACTACTAGGTTATGGAGTAATCTTTTTGCAGTTATAAGTAACAAATGGGGATAGGTACCTGTATTGGGATACTGCAAACCCAAAACATGAGGCAGCAGCTTTGGGACCAGCAAAGAATTTTGAATGTCAGCAAGGAGATAGTTAGAGGGGCCAGAGTATCAAGTGAGGAATTTGACACTGAAGTATGGAAAAGAGAAGGGCCTTGCATATAATGCATGTTTGCTTAAGTGTCCTTAGAATAAGTATGGAAAATGTATAAATTTCCTTAAAATTAAGGCTCAAGAATATTGCAGACAAAATGTTGACAGCACCAGATGATTATTTTAAAGTACAGGAAGACAGAGAGATCCTAAGAAGAAATACTTATATCTCTTTTCAAAGATTTTAGGGATGACTTTGTGGCTCAGTCGTTAAGTATCTGCCTTCGGCTCTGGTCATGATTGCAGAGTCCTGAGATCTAGCCCCACATGGGGCCCCCTGCTCAGCAGGAAGCCTGCTCTCTCTCATACTCACACTGCTTATGTTCCTTCTTTTTCTCTGTCTCTATCAAATAAACAAAATCTTAAAAAAAAGATTTTAGAGAAAATATGGATGGTCAAGTCCAGTTCCTCCAACTGGCAAAAACAGAAGAAACTTCATGAAAGAAATAACTTCAGAATAAAGAATAAATCAATGATGTGGCTCCAAGCCCCTTTGGCAAATCTTCAGAAACACTAGAGACAATACCTGGTAGACTCTTGGCTGAAAAAAAGGATCTCCAAGAATCTTACAGATTTGTTCACCTTATCTAAGAACACTTAGCTGCCAGAGAGCATTTGATTTGTGTCTCTTTTCTATTTTTCTTTCATATTCCTTAGAATATTTGAGATATCCTTCTAGAGAATGGCAAACAATATTATCTCCATCCATTTACCTCTTCAATTTTCATCATTTTCTGCTACACCTCTGGCTGAACTGGGCATATTTGAATGGAAGTATATTTGACTTTTATGTTGTATTTCTTTTGTAAAATTTGTTTGTTACCTTGATTTTACTATGACTCAAATTGATCCCATCTTCCCTTTTAATGTATAACAAAGAAAGTAAATTAAATGGATTTTTGTATGACTAAGTATTTTTTCTTTATGTAATATTCTTTAGTTGAAAAAGAGAAAGACGTTTATTTTGCTATGGCAGAACACAGGAATTACATATCAAAAAAGTGAGTTACTATAAATATCAAGATCAAATAGAGTATTTCTTCTTTCAAAGGGCACTTCCCTAAAAGAAGTAGTCTCTAAGACACCCTAAAATTCTCCTATTTAAGGAAAGTTATTCCTGAAAATCTTTTTTTGAGCATAATATGCTTTCTTTCTACCTAACTCTTTTGCAGCCAAAATATACAGATGTTAACATGTATCACTGAGATTGTCACACTACTTAACCACTTATTAAACAACAAATTGCAGAACTGTGACTTCAGTAAGATGGAATGATTCCCAAAGAAGGGTTCTTCCTGTAACATTCATGATACTTTCCAAAATTGTAAAATATTAAAGGACAATAGAGGTTCCCATCATCCAATTTAGCTATTCCACTGAATTGATAACTAGTTGTCTGGGTGAAATTTTGTATAGGTGAATAAAGTTGTGTATGATCTCAACTGTAGTATCAATTAAATTTTTTTTTACGTTCTTTAGCTTAACCCACATTTTCAAAACTCATAGTAATGGACAAGAATATATTTTAATAATTAAAACAGGAGAATCAATATCATATCAGAAACCATGCTTATTTTCAAAATTTCATTAAACAGATTCATGTCATCAGGGGTGGTTTTAAGATTTACTTTTCAGCACAAAGATAAGTCACTTAATATTTATCATATGAGTTAAACAAAATATTTGAGAATGTGAATTAACTAATGAATAGGTGAGACTAAGTAAATTTCAAAAAGGTAATGTTCAGGACAAATTCTTAGTAGTGAAGAGCAAGTCATGCTTTCCAATCTGTAGAAGAATCCATTTGCACTGGGTGTTATACAGAACTGATGAATTACTGAACTCTAGAGCTGAAATTAATGTGCACTATAAATTGGCTAATTGAGTTTTAAAGAAATCCATTAGAATGGAACACCTAGGAAGCACATACCATGCTTCCTCATCTAGGAGAAAAACAATCTATTGTTTCAGAATTGATGGAAAGATGGGCATTGAATATAATGATAGAATACATGCACAAAACGGAGTGAAAATGAATTCAGACTCAAAGAATGTGGGTAAATGAGAGAAAGAGAGAATGACAAGCAGGAGAGCAATGACGAAGTTAAAGCAAAAGGTCATTGGAGAGAAGCTGCAAGGAAAATAAAGGAATAAAAGATAAGCAAGTGTAAAAAGTAACTGAGAAAATGAGTGTGTAAAATAGAACTAGCAGGAAGAGGATGGGCAAACGGGAAAAATAAAAAAGAAGCAAGAGGAAATGAATGGGGAGAGATGAAGGAGGAGATACCAGGAAGGTGATCAGTCCCTAAACACCCGGTTCCAGGAGCTGATCTGATGGCAGCTGGAATCTAGGCATCCTCAGTGTGGCCTTGTGGATGATTTGTCTGCACTCTGAGAAAGAGGGGAGGATATGAGCCCCCTCTCCACCTGTGCATCTTCAATGCCAGATGTGTTTTTCTATCAGTTGACATAACAAAGAAGGTTAGGGATGATGAAAACATTCAGGTCTCGATCTGGGCCGCCATTGACAATACTTCTTTGCCGTGACAAAAGCAAAATGCTGGTCTCTGTGAGAGTCATTGTTTTGGGGTTCTTTTCCCCAGGAATTCATTTTATGCAGAGTAATGTTCCTCTGATGCATGTCTGTCCTCAGTCTCTGTGATGAGCACAATTTGAGAATCACAGGAACAGAAGGTATATAAATGAGAACAGAAGAAAGTGGATTAAAGAATGGTATGTAACTCCATCTGTTACTAACAGGGAATAGAGGTAGATCTGGAAAAATAAAAGCAGAGGAAGAGTAGGAGACTATAACTTTCAGAATGCTCCCTGAGGCTTAAAATTGTCAACCCAGAGAAGCATGAAATAACTGTAAGTGAGCACCCAAAAAGCAAAAAAAAACAAACAAAACAAAACAAAACAAAACAAACAAACCTAAAATTAGGCAGAATGAGCTACTGACTCTTTCCTAAGAGCAGGTTTCTATAGGAAGAGTAAGAAAGAAATGCAGAGGCCAATAGGTATCTGTTGGGGTCCATTATCAAAGGAATGAGACTGAGACAAAGTGAAAGTTATGCAAAGCCTTATTCTATGCCAAGCATTAGAAGTCAGACTGACTGGCCAGGGGAACGAGACTGAGACAAAGTGAAAGTTATGTAGAGCTTTATTCTATGCCAAGCGTTAGAAGTCAGACTGACCGGCCAGGGCCGGAAGAGAGCGACCCCCTCCTGATCTCACAGGCTGTTTTTATAGGGCATAACCACAGACCCAAGGTACGTGGCTTCTATTGTTAAGGCATTTACTCCTGGAATCGATGCCTGGAACCATACCAGGAACTACTGGGGCGTTTATTCCCGGAATGAAGTCCGTGGATGTAAACAACAATATGGCTACCTAGGCAGTATGGAGTTGCTCGGGCTAAGCAGGCCCTAATAGTTAAACAGGATTTAACATTAAATTGGCCCTAACAGTATCTCTGTGGATAAAAGACAGAAACAAACTCCTAAGTTAATCTGAAGGGCATTCAAGATATTTATTTTTCCTATTTCAACTTGCTTAGACTCACTATCTGTGTGTTTATACATATGTGAGTAAGTATCCCCATGCACAAATATATGCCATGTGTTATAAATTCCTTTTGCATAACATTTGGGTGCTAGTTACAAATGTTACTAATCACATAGAACATATGTTTTATTTATTTATTTGACAGAGAGAGAGAGACCACAGGTAGGCAGAGAAGCAGGTAGAGAGAGAGGGGGAAGCAGGCTCCCTGCTGAGCAGAGAGCCTGAAGCGGGGCTCAATCCCCTGAGATCATGACCCGAGCAGAAGGCAGAGACTTAACCCACTGAACCACCCAGGTGCCCCAGAACATATGTTCTGATGTTTCCTGATAAGTGTGCCCTAAAACACCAGCATATTGCCTAAAATTCCCATGAGTTTTCTTATAGACTTTTTAAGATTGGTTTTTCTTTAGTCTTCCTTTTTTTTTTTTTTCTTCTCTTCCTACCTTCTCCTCCTAGGAATGCTATTAAAAATTTCTGCCAAATGTCTACCTGGAAGTTTTCTTTCTCCAGTTTTCCACATCACTTTTTTTTCTTTATTTAAATTCAATTAGCCAATATATAATACATTAGCTTCAGGTGTAGTGTTCAATAATTTATCAGTTATATATAATATCCAGTGCTCATCACATCACTTGCCCTCCTTAATGCCCATCACCCAATTACTCCACTCCCCCACTCATTTCCCTTCCAGAAAGCCTTACTGTTTATTAAAGAGTCTCTTATGGTTTGTCTCCCTCTGATGACTTACCCTTCAGTTTTCCCTCCACTACCCTCTGATCCTCTGTCCTAGGTCTGATGTTCCATATATGAGGGAAGCCATATAATTGTCTTTCTCTGACTGACTTATTTTGCTCAGAAAAGGAATCTCCAATTCCATCCACATCAATGTAAATTGTCAGTATTCATCCTTTCTGATGGCTGAATAATATTCCATTGTATATATATACTACATCTTCTTTACCTATTCATCTGTCCATGGACATCCAGCTCCTTCCACAGTTTGGCTATTGTGGACATTGTTGCTATGAACACTGGGTGCAGGTTCCACTTCGGATCACTACATTTGTATCTTTAGGGTAAATACCTAGTAGTGCAATTGCTGGGTTATAGTGTAGCTCTATTTTTATCTTCTTGAGGAACCTACATACCATTTCCAGAGTGTCTATACCATGTCACTTTTGAGGTTTATTTATATGTGTGTGTGTGAGAGAGAGAGTACGAGCAGGAAGAGGGGCAGAGGGAGAGCAAGACAAGGAGACGCCCTGCTGAGCAGGGAGCTCAACTTAAGGCTTAATCCCAAGACCCTGATATTATGACCTGAGCTGAAATCAAGTGTCATAAGCTTAACTGATTTGGCCACCCAATTGCCCCCTTCCATATCACTTTTAGTGGCACTAAAAAAAAATTGGGGGTCCTGGATTGCTCAGTCTTTTAAGTGTCTGACTCTTGATTTCGGCTCAGGTCATGATCTCAGCGTTGTAAGAAGCCCCACATTGGGCTCCACACTCAGCACAGAGTCTGCTTGAGATTCTCCCTCTCCCTCTGCCCCTCCCCTTGCTCTATCTCTCTCTAATAAATAAATTTTTAAAAAAAGATTTATTGAAATATAATCAACATATAAAATTTACCATTTTAAATATATAGCTCAAGGGTTTTAAGTGTATGTTCAGGGATAGATAAACATTACCATAATAAATTTTAAAGCATTTTCATATTCCCCAAAAAGAAAACTCATATTATAGTCATTCCCCATTCCACCTACAGCCCTAGGCACTCACTCTTCTACTTCTCATCTCTATCAGTTTGCCTTGTCTACAGATTTTCATAAACTGAATTGTACAGGATATGGTCCTTTGTGACTGGCTGCTTTCACATAGAATAATGTTTGAGTTCAACCGTCTTGTAGCATGTCACAACATGTCATTCCTTTTTACTGCCAGACTGTATTCCATTATATCCATAGTGCTTAAAAAAAAAACTATTGTAAGTAATTAAAAATAAAGAGAAATACAGTTATATGTTCCATTACAGTACTGCATTACGATAAGCAATCTTTCATTTTTTAAATAATTCATGCCAATAGTCAAACATGAACAAGTATCACAATATGAATATTTATTTATAAAATGCCTCTAAATTATAAGAATATACAAATACACATATAGTAATATAGTAACAAACAATAACATAACTACAAATATAATTCTAAGTAGAATTCTTCCTCAGACCAGATTACAGCCTCAAAAGGGGAAATATTTATGCAAATAATATTATGACTATTTAAGCATCTAAATAAAATTACACCAATGGATGGATGCTGATTATTAATATCCTAATTGGTTTAAAATGAAGAATACACACCTCTTATTTTTTCTTACCACTTGTGAATGACAATTTAAAAAATCTCATTTCAAAGCTAAGAATCTGAAATGCAGTTGCTTTATTTTTCTTATCTGTCAAATGAGTATGTCATACTGTATGTTTTACATGATCAGTTTCGGCTCTACCATGCTTTGATTAGTCAAGATATTTAAAATACTTTATACATTCTGATAAGTTTTACATGGAAATATTTGTGGACAGGATATCATCTGGCTATCATTCTGAGATCTAAGGGAAAAGTAGGTTATGGATACATGGCAAACAAATAAAAGTGTATTAGTATTCATTAGTGATTAAGAACAGGGTGTACAGCAGATTCAGGATTGGGACCCAAACAAGGGTGTACCTAGGGGAATACCTCTATGTGAGGAGAATACAAGATTTTTGTTACAGACCCTAAACCAGTTTGGAACAAAGGCGCACAAGGGCACCAAAACAGAACAATATGATAGGAACAAATAAGGCACACACTTAGAAAACAAGACATAGAGATACCAAACAAGAACTAGGGATTCTAGAGGAGCCAAAAAAAAAAAAAGAAGCACTTGCAAAAGTACTTTACTCTATGGAAATGAAGAAAAGCAACAAAACCCAGCAACAAACCTAAACATTAGAGACAATGCACCACAGCTAGCTGAGAAAACAACACACCTAACAAATTTAATAATGGTTAAGTTCTGTTTTCATCAGGAAATTTCCACTATCTTCAAGCAAAGTAGCCCAGAGTCCTAGAGGAGCACAATTATATAAAAGCACATGGTTAAATGGGAATGAGAGTATGAGATTTATGAAAAAAAAAAATCTTAGGGATAGATCAAGAAATGGAGAGTGGAAGGGTCAACTCAAAACACAAGACACTTATGGGACATGCATTTTTTTTCAACTATACAAGTGTTGGATATGGTAAATGTATTTACCTGGAGAAGAG
The DNA here is from genome assembly GCF_922984935.1 of Meles meles. Classification (NCBI taxonomy): domain Eukaryota; kingdom Metazoa; phylum Chordata; class Mammalia; order Carnivora; family Mustelidae; genus Meles; species Meles meles. The sequence continues at coordinate 55,557,591 of NC_060071.1, forward strand.
CTATGGAAAAGATGAAAAGGTGGTTATAACAGATAATACTTTGTTATTCTGCAGACAGAGGAGAGATGGAGAGGGAGAACAGCACAATGGTGACAGAATTCATCCTCCTCAGTCTAACCCAGTTTCAACAGGCTCAACTCCTAGTCGTCGTGTTACTCTTAGTTTTCTAACTCATCATCCTCCCCGGAAATTTCCTCATGATCATCACCATCAGATCAGACCCTGGCCTCACAGCACCACTCTGCTTCCTTTCTGGGCAATATGGCTTTCCTTGATGCATCCTATTCCTTCACTGTGGCTCCGAGGATGCTGGAGGACTTCCACTCTAAGAAGAAAATAATCTCCTACAAAGGCTGCATCACTCAGCTCTTTTTCTTGCATTTCCTGGGGGTGGGGGAAATGTTCCTTCTTGTGATGACCTTTGACCAAGACATCGCCACCTATCATCCTTTGCACTATTCCACGGTCATGAACCCTAGAGTCTACTATGCCTTGCTGTTGGCTCTGTGGCTTGGGGGTTTCACTCATTCCATTGTACAATTAGCCCTTATTCTCCACTTACCCTTCTGTGGTCCAAACAAGCTGGATAACTTCTTCTGTGATGTGCCACAAGTCATCGACCTGGCCTGCACAGACACTTTTGTGGTCGAGCTCCTGATGGTCTCCAGCAGTTGCCTGCTCATGCTGCTGTATATCCTGGGACTTCTGGCCTCCTATGCAGTCATCCTCTGCTGTGCGCAGGGATTCCTCTGAAGGGAAGAATAAGCCTCTTTCCACATGTACCACACACATTATCATTGTGTTTCTGATGTTTGGACCTGCCATCTTCATCTATATTCACCTATTCAGAGGCTTCCCAGCTGACCAAGTTGTTTCTCTCTTTCACATGGTCATCTTTCCTCTGATGAACCCTGTGATTTCTGCTTTTCACAATAAGGAAGTGAAAGCTTCCATGAGGAGGTTATTGAATCGTCATATGGTTTGCTGAATGAAATAGAAGAATGGGACAAAAAAGAGAAAATCCAGCTGGAATTGATTAAATCACTTATTCATTAATGCACTGAATCATTCAGGCATTTTAGCAAATACTATATTTATTACTTGCAATTTTCAGGCACTGTTCTAGCTATGTGAATAAGGCAGTAATATTCCAGGTCTCTTGGGGTTATATTCAGGTAGATAAACATAGTTTAAACTATTAAATTCAAAACAAGCCATAATATCCAAGAGAGATAATGCTCTGAAGAAAATAAAAAAATAGTGTTATGATAGAGTTTGACTGGGAGATGCTAGTTGCTTTGCTTTCGGTTGTTAAGCAAGGTCTTTTAGAGCAGTGGTTAGCTGATATCCAGACAACTTGAAAGACACAGCCATGGCATTACATGCGGACAGAAAATTCTAGAAAGAGAGGATGACCAGTATAAGGGTACAAAGACCTTATAAACTGGTACGTTTCTAGACCACAAAAAGAATGTAGTAGCTTGTCAAATATGTTGATATATATAAATACTGAGTACAAAAAATACTATGATGTCTTGTTACACACACACACACATACATATACATGTATATATGTATATGTACATATGTTGCTTATTTTACAGGACCTCTGTCATACATGTATCTATATATACACATATGTGTATATATATGTGTGTGTAAATGCATGACAGTGGTCCTGTAAAATGAGGAACATGTAACAGGATTATTGATATGATTGCATTAAAGTCTGTTTTCTTATCAAATGTTTTATATTTGTTTATGTTGTTTCACATTTTCTGCTTTCTTTTGGTTTGATTGATAAAGGTAGTAAGACTTTAATACTGTAGGAGTTACCCAGACATATGGCCCTAAGTAGTAAGGCTCTTTTCACTCTGTACCATATCTACTAACATGCCTTTCCAGAACTATGTTCACAAAAACTAGAACTCTCGTGTCAGTAATATTTACACATTAGAATACACAGCCTCTAGAACCTGGAGAGAACTACCAGACATTATGTTTTCTTCTTAGTGGTATAGTGATTGAGGTACAAGATGCAATACTTTAACTTTTAAGCTGATGTCTCAGCATACTTTACAAATGTGGCAGGACCCTGCCACTTCAAAGAATGAGGTTTTTGTGCTCATTATGTCTCATTGTTGGTCTGCTAGTAATCAACCATGATTACAGTGTTATGGTTAAATTAGATAGAGGGTTATTTTCTAGTGTAAAACAAATCATAGTATCTTAGTCTAATGTTGATATAGTAGTACCACGGTTTCACCAGAGACTCCAAAACCTGTGTGTATGCTCTTTTTTAAATAATTTGCCACAAAATGCCTGTAGAAATTCCACACACCACACTTGTATTCCAGAAAGACTGAATAATGAAATGATGTGTGCCATCATATGTCCATTTTCCTTCCAATCCATTCTTTTCATTTCTAAAAAAATATGCTCTGTATCATAGGCTACCTAATCCATGAAGACTGCATTTCCAGGACTCTGGGTCACTTGACCTCCAGATGCTTACAAATGAGTGTCACTGTTAGATTAACATGAGGTAGGAGCAAAGGGCAAAAAAGAATATACACACACATACTCACACACACACTCACACGCCTTAGCCCAGACATCTTCAGTAATTCTGTGGCTCACTCTGAAACTTAGCTACACTTCCATGGCTCTAGTTTTCCTAGGGAAATGGGCCACAGCACTTCTGACTCTTGCATATTAGCTGTTATAACCAGAATAATGGTCTCCCAAAGAAGTCCACACCCTTAGGACACTTTTGAATATGTTACCTTACATGCAAAAAGACCTTTGCAGATATGATTGTTCATAAATCTTCAGATGGGGAGATTATCCTGGATAATCTGGGTGGACTAATCTAATGCATGAGTATTTAAAAGCATTGAACTTTTCAGGGATTCAGAGAAAGCAAAAAGAATACAGGAAGGATAAGACTTGAGGCTTTAATGCACTGTTTCTGGCTTTGAAGAGGAAGAAGACATGACCAGTGAATACGGGCAATGCCTAAACAACAAGAATAACCCCAGACTAAATATCAGCAAGGAAATAGAGATGTTATTCTGCAACCACCTGGAATGAAAGTTGGTCCATAGCCAACAAGAGTCTGGGAGCAGTTTCTGACCCAAAGCTTCCAGTAAGGAACATTGTCCTGCAAACCACCTGACTGTATCACAGTGAGACCAATACTGGATTTTGGACCTACACAGATATGAGATAATAAATTTGAGTTGAATGAAGCCTCTATGTTTATGGAGACTTGTTAAAGGAGAAGAAAATAGAGCATATGGCCACACCCTTGGGATGTGGTAAGACTGTGTCTTCTCTTTTCCTTCCAGCTTAGATCTGGGGGTAGCTTCCAGTTGACGTTCATCTTTCATTTCCTTGAACATTTGCTGCTAGCATTTCAACTTTCTTGTCACTAGAGTAATTAAACTCCTTCTGTTTTATATATGTACCATGTTTAACTGAAAGCATTTGCCTATAAATATTTATAGGGCTTAACATTAGTGTAAAACTAACACTTTCTCAATTAGACCTGAGAAAATACGGAGGTGGGGAGAGACAAAGGGCATCACTCTTCCAGGAGTCAGTCCCTACACAGAATTTTTACCAAGTAGCTGCCTGATAATACTATTTACTTTTATGTTATTGGCCACTTTTACTTGCAAACAAGGCTGTACAATGTCACTTAATGAATTCAGGTGTCAGTTACTAATGAAGAATGGGAGAAGGTTACTCAGCAGTCTCTGCTACACAGTTGAGCCTCATGGCTAAACTAGTCACTGGTGAGGAAAATGAAAAACTGATTGGCTCAGGCTAGTGAGATGCAGCTTTTTGGACAGGGATGGATACTCCATGGGAGTGTGCACATCTGATGCCAAGAAAATCTGCCTTTTTTTTTTTTTTTCAAGAAAGAAGAGCCAACTGTTAGTTTAACATTGCTCTACAATTCTAGTTACTGAAATAAGGCACAAGAAATGTACTAGAAAAACATATTATTGATGTTTATAGATCATTTATCAGTAACCAAAAAAAAAAAAAAAAGAAGACAATTAACTGGGAAAAATTTACAAATGAGATTTCTACAATGATACCTTTTATAACTTAAATATTTTAAAAAAGGAAACAATAGCAATTAAAATCAATTATGTTATAGAAAAGATCATACAGCATCAATGTAGGAAATATGCAAAATTAAATTTAACAAAAAATGGCTGATAATGAAGATGAGAAAATTTTATTGTGTTATAAAAGGGGCAGACTTAAAATCTTTCTTGAGGAAAGACTCACTCTTGTAATTCTGTTCATTTTTTCTATCCTTAAAAGTTTAATACTGCGATATCAAAATATCATTGGAACTTGTTTTAACTTTAGAAAATAAGTTTATTTTATTTAGAATCAAAAGATATGAAGCTAGCCAAGAAAACTGTGAATGAATAAAGCAGTGAGAGCAGACTTGCCCTTCCATACATTAAATATACTACTCATACATAATGAGTAGTAAAATACATAGTACCTCCTAAAAAATTATTAGGGAAAAGAAAACAGTAAATGAGCATACCTGAAGAAGAACCTGATCTCTCGGCAAAGTTAAAAGCTTAAAAAGAAAGCATAACAAATTCAAAAGGTTATAAAGAAAGCATAATAAGGGGCGCCTGGGTGGCTCAGTGGGTTAAAGCCTCTGCTTTTGGCTCAGGTCATGATCTCAGGGTCCTGGGACCAAGCCCCGCATCGGGCTCTCTGCTTGGCGGGCTCTCTGCTTTCCCCTCTCTCTCTGCCCACCTCGCTGCCTACTTGTGCTCTTTCTCTGTGTCAAATAAATAATAGAAATCTTAAAAAAAAAGCATAATAAACTCAAAAGGTTATAAAGAAAGCAAAACAAATTCTTAGTCGAATGAATTGTTACTTAATTGCAAATATGAAAAATTATCTCACATTATTTTTTAAAGATTATTTATTTATTTATTTGACAGACAGAGATGACAAGTAGGCAGAGAGGCAGGCAGAGAGAGAAGGAAGCAGGCTTCCTGCTGAGCAGAGAGCCCAATGCCATGCAGGGCTCCACCCCAGGACCCAGGGATCATGACCTGAGCTGAAAGCAGAGGCTTTAACCACTGAGCCACCCAGGCACCCCATCTCACATTATTTATCAATAAATTTCAGCTAGAGTTTAAATGTGAAAATTTCAGTCTTAATAAAATTTAGAATTAAAATAATCCAGAATATTTTTATTTTTCCTAAATATCACACTGATCAATGCTTAATGGAGAAAACAAACTACAACAAAAGAATGAATGTCGTACAAAATTCTCATAATTCAACTCTAGTCCCATCTTTCCACTGCCTACCTGAATACTGAATATTGTCTTTAAAGTATTATCAATTTTATGGATAAAAAATGATGTCTCATTTCTGTCATGTCAAAACTTCATTTAACAATCCCAATTATTTATTTACTACCAGTCTCTGAGGAATTTAAAACAATCAAATGAGTTTTCTCCTCTGTGCCTTCTACCAAGGGATACATTGATATACTGTTGTCTTTTGAATTTCAGAGCAGAAAATAAAATCACTGGATGATTAAGCCTCTATTTCATAACTGATGTTACTTCTGAAGTCCAAGTGCAAACCGGTAGGTTACATAATCCTGACCTGTTACTTTACCTTTACATACCACATGTATCTCATTGTTTTCATTAATAACCTTAAATGTGTTCATAAGAGATAATTAAAAATGCCAAAATGATAACTAGAGGGAGAGCTGAAAGGGAATTAACCTGGAAACTACCTGATTTGTTACAACTAGAAAAATTACAAAAATCAGAAACACCATACCAATGATTGCTGGAAATTAAGATAATTCAGCAATCCAGACTAAGTAAATTATTCTTAGAGAAAAGAAATCTAAATATGTTCAAATTGTTTGACTATGCTTATCAGGTTGAATGATCTAATTCTTTGAATTATAGCAGAAATACAGAGAACGTTCCTTTGTTGTTTTTAGAAATGCAATTACTTTAAAAGAAATAATAGAAATGCAAGGATAAAGTGCCTGATTCATGGCTTTGAAAATCACAGAATATCACTACTCATAAAATATTGATGCTATCATTAACTTCTTAGGAATTATTAGAAAAACATGTGAGAAAATTCAACTTTCCTATGACAACATTCTGAAAATGACCAAGTAGTTAAATGCTCATTAAGAAAAAAAAAATTAGAGATAGTATCTTGTCTAGGACCCTCTCTCTGCCAGACCCATGTGCACCTGCAAATGTACTTACTGCATACTTCAGACAAATAAAGAAGGTCCAGGGGCTATAGCTTAGGTAAGTAAGATCACTGTTTTATAGCCAGGGTATGAAGTGCAAAGAAGAAGTACATATTCACATCTGTGAATAAGAACTAACAAACATTTTCATTTTCAGTTCTATTTCCTTGTGAAAGAAGGAAGATTTTATGTACTCTTAATGATGATGTCAAACATAATGGAAGATTATGAGCCATTTACAATAACTGTGCATCTTAGTGACAGTAACTATACATAGAAAGGAAAATATGATTAAATGTTTATTATGGTTATCTAGATAGACTATATTTTTAAAAAATTTGAACTGTGTAACTCAAAAGTTAAAATGTACCCCAAAACCATGTATATTCTAATTTCTTTTCTGACAATCTGCATTAGTCCTGAGTCTAGGTTTTCATAAAAGCAAGGGAAGGACTGCAGATGAACAACAAGCCGGGAATAAGACTTGAAAGATAGAGCTACAATCAGGCAAACAAGAAGGTTTTTAAAAAGTGAATTTGTATACATTAAGCACTGACATATTCCCTTGATACATGTGTATTTTTTAAAAGTTCATTTGGCTTAGATGAATCCACTTCAGTCAGTAACATAATATCTATGACTTTTTCCATCTCAGCAAAGTTAAAGTTTAAAAGAACTTAAAGGAAATAACTGTGAGAAAGGATAGGTCCAAGGAAGCTAAGTAACCCAAGATGGCACTCCATTCAAACAATCCATATTTTAATTTTTTAAGAGATTTTTTATTTATTTAATAGACAGTGAGAGATACAATGGGAGAGGGAACACAAGCAAGGGGAGTGGGAGAGGGAGAAGTAGGCTTCCCGCTGAGTAGGGAGCCTGATGTGGGGCTCTATTCCAGGACCCTGGGATCATGACCTGAGCAGAAGGCAGATGCTTAATGACTGAGCCACCCAGGGGCTGCCACATTTTAAATTTTTTAAATCCATGTTTACAAATGTCAATGATTCACCTTACGTATCTTTACCCCTCACTAATGGAATTAAGTGGAACAAGACTACAATGGTAAACTTCACTGGTCTTAATAAAAGTGATTTAGATGTTTCTATACACGTACATATGTGAAAACATATGACTTAAAAACAGATAAATACCAGATAAAAATAGATATTTAATTCAATTTTGCAAAAACTGGATAAGCATGCACAGATAGGATACACTTTATGTCTAATCACATGAAGAGTTAAGCAATATGTAGAGGAATACCTGTAGTTCTGAGAGTCAATCTGGTCATTCAAGTCTAAAAAGTTTAATCTTTCTCAGTAATTGCCTTTAATCTCAGCTATAAGTGTTTCTGCATGCAACCTTCTATCCACAGTATGTTCATGGACTATAATCAGTTCAGGAAGCATAATGCAGATTATATGACTTTAGCAATATTTAATATGGCAAACCTTTTTTTAAGATTTTATTTATTTGAGAGAGGATGAGCAGAGGGAGAGGGAGAAGGAATCTGAAGATGTCTCCATGGATTCAGCTCAAGCCTCCAAGGGGCTGATCCATTCATGATATCATGACCTGAGCTGAAACCAAGAGCTGGATGGTTAAGAGCTTGAGCCACCCAGGTGCCCCTAATATGGCAAACTTTTTACTGCTTACTGAGACTGTCACAAAAAAAGTGTCAGTAAATGACTTCCTGAAAGATAAAATCTGTTTTGCTGATGCCTTCCAGAACTTTTTTCTATCGTTCTAATAAGTTAAATGTTCACATACAGTCTGATCTGCAGCTGAACAACAAGGGAGAGTTTTACTCAAATGTCCAACTGACCTTACCCCTGTAACCAACACACACATTTCACTCAGTTGGCTCCATGCCCTCCACACTTTCTACTGTCATGCGGTCCTGTGAAATATCTCCTGCAAAATAACTGCGAAGCAGTCATATTACCAAAATGGTTGTTTGCCTACATATGAGACAGCATGTAAGTAAAGATCAGGTTTACTGACTTCTCAGTCCCTATGCCATCCTGTTTTTTTCTTCTTCTAGGCAAACTATGACAAACATGCAAAAGGATAAATGGATCTCCCGAACAACAGATCAAGTGTTTCTGAGTTCATCTTGCTGGGCCTTTCCAATTCTCAAGAAATTCAAATATTCTTTTTTGCAATCTTCTTTCTTGTCTATGTAGCCATCATAGTAGGAAACCTCCTCATTGTGATCTCTGTAATAATTGACAACCATCTTCACTCCCCCATGTATTTCTTTCTGGCAAATTTATCATTTTTTGACTTATGTCTTTCTTCTGCTACAACTCCCAAAGTGATTGAAGACTTCCTTAGAAAACACAAGACCATCTCCTTATGGGGCTGCATGGCCCAGATGTTTTTGGTACACTTCTTTGGGGGTGGAGAGATGTCTCTTCTGATAGCTATGGCCATGGATAGGTATGTTGCCATATGTAAACCCTTGCACTATAAGACCATCATGAATCGCAGGGCTCTTATTGTACTTCTACTGCTCTCATGGGCAGTTGGGTTCATACATACCACAAGCCAGATGGTTTTCACCGCCGGTTTACCTTTCTGTGGTCCCAACATTGTGGACAGCATTTTCTGTGACCTTCCCCTGGTCATCAAGCTTGCCTGCACTGACACCTATATCCTAGAGCTCTTGGTGATTGCAAACAGTGGACTCCTCTCCCTGGTCTGCTTCATTTTCTTGCTCATATCCTATATTGTCATGCTGGTCACCATCTGGCAGCACTCCTCCAGGGCATCCTCCAAGGCAGTGTCCACACTATCTGCTCACATCACTGTGGTCACTCTCTTCTTTGGTCCCACTATCTTCATCTATGCTTTCCCATTCAGTAGTTACTCTGTAGATAAGTTTCTTTCTGTGTTTTACTCTATAATCACCCCCCTCCTTAATCCAATTATTTATACTCTGAGGAATCAGGAAATGAAAGCAGCCATTAAGAGACTCAGCAGCCAGCATCTTGGTTCCTGGCTCACTTCCTAAGTAACGTCTATAACAACTGATTATTTGTCATCTCTGCTATTTGGGGATTTTGAGTCTTACATATTTATTGGAATAATTACAATGAAAATGTTAAATACTATTTATTTCCCTCAAAATTCATAGAACCATTAATGTCAGTTTTATTAAACATTTAATGGAAAATATTCATTAACACAGATTCTATATATAAATAAATGTGCATTCACTAATTCCTTGTCAGGATTTAAGGAAGCAACCCTGTTGAATGTTTAAAACACCTAATTATAAATATTCTTACAAAAATTTCATATAGTTTTAATGACTCAGTATGTAAAAATAGGTAACTTTAGTATGACAACACATTATATGGTGTTTAACATCAATTTTTCCCTAAAACTGTATTTAGTATCATAATAGGTGTTAAAATATCTGTCATTATATGTCAAACCATATGAAGTCTTCACAGAGGAATTGCGATTTGAATGAGGGTTACTTTCTCACCCTATAGCCTCAGTATACTACATATTTAGTAGAAGGTAAAAATATGCCTAAAAATAAATATTTTCAACATATCTCTGAGTACTTGAATAGTTTTCAAAGAATCACTATCAACTGAAGTTTTAAAAATTAAACCATGAGGTGCATCTGAGTGGCTCAGTGGGTTAAAGCCTCTGCCTTCGGCTCAGGTCATGATCCCGGAGTCCTGGGATCGAGTCCCACATCGGGCTCCCTGCTCGGAAGCGAGCCTGCTTCCCTTCCTCTCTCTCTGCCTGCCTCTCTGCCTACTTGTGATCTCTATCTGTCAAATAAATAAATAAAATCTTTAAAAAAAATAAAAAATTAAAATTAAAATTAAACCATGAACTGCTTAGTGTATCTTGCTCTACCAGATCACATGGACACTCATTTTTTTAAAAGTTAATTAATTAATTATTTATTTATTTAGAGAGAGAGAGAGAGAGAGACAGCAAGAGAGGGAATACAAGCAAGGAGAGTGGAAGAGGGAGAAGCCTCTGAGCAGGGAGCCTGATATGGGGCTTAATCCCAGAAGCCTGGGATCATGACCTGAGCTGAAGGCAGAGGCTTTAACCCACTGAGCCACCCAGGCGCCCCATGGCCCCTCACTCAATGCTTTTTCAACTGAATGTCATCATTCACGAAACATTAAAAAAATATTTACTAGGTACCAATCATTGTCCAATGCAATATAGATACATGGTTATAGATATAGACCTGGTTCCTGTTCTGGAGAGAGTAACCAAGGGGAAGGATCTATGTTAGGGGCTGTGGTCTCAGAAGACCACTTTAAAGGGATACATTGATACAAACCAGTTAAGAAAACTTCAGAATTATAGATTTGAGCAAAGAAAAGAGCCTTCCAGACAAAAGGGCCAGTGTAAACAGACACTGTAAAGTGAGCGTTTGTTAAGTATTAAAGGTAGACTTTGGTGAGGGAGATTGATGAATAAAAGGGAGAAGATCTATGCTGAGATTTTATAGAAAAGAAAACCAGAATTTTCAGGCCTAGTAGATTTCTCTTTATTGTCAACGTAAAGCCGCTAATGTGTTTTGAGAATAAGGAGGATGGGATCCAACATACATTATATTATGGTATTCCTCTGTCCTCTTAAGTGGAGAATATAACGTAGGTAAAGTGAAAGCAGAGGGAATAGTTAATGGACTGTTTAAGGTAGGAAGCCTGAATTTATTAATAATACAAATATTGAGTTTGTGGAATCTATAAAGACTTCCAAAGACAATTAGAAAATCTAAAATTATTTTAACATCTTGGGGACCAAGATGGCTTTTTTGATGTCTTTTTAATATATTTTTAAATGTCTCAGTTTTAAAAATATTTTAACATTTTGTTTTATTATGAAAACTTTTGAGTATAGTTCACACACACATTACATTAGTTTCAGGTATACAGCATAGTGATTTGAGAAATTTTATGTATTATGTTACTATGCTTACCAGAAGTATAACTCCATCTGTCACCATACAACACCATTACAATATCATTGACTATATTCCTTATGCTGTGACTTTTATTCCTGTGACTTGTTCTTTCCATAACTGAAAGCCTGTATCTCCCACTCACCTTCACCTTCCTGTCTTCCCAACTTCCTCACCTCTGGCAACCATCAGTTTGTTCTCTGTATTTACATATCTAATTCTGCTTTTTGGTTTTTTGTTCATTTGTATCATTTTTTGGATTCCACACATGCGTGATGCCATATGGTATTTATTTTTCTCTGACTCATTTCACCTAACATAACACCCTCTAGGTTCATCCATGTTGTTGCAAATGCAGTATTTCATTCTTTTTATGACTGAGTAATATACCATTGTGTATATATACTATATCTTTCTTACCCATTCATCTAGCGATGAACACTGGTTACTTCATATCTTGGCTATTGTGAACAGTGTGTCAATAAATGTAGGGGTGCATATATATCTTTTCAAATTAGCATTTTCATTTTCTTTAGCTAAATTGCTGGATCATACTGTAATTCTATTGCTGGATCATACTGTAATTCTATTTTAATTTTTTTGCGGAATCTCCATAGTGTTTCTCTTAGTGGCTGTACCAATTACATTCCCACCAACAGAAGAGTTCCTTATTTTCCACACCCCCACCAATACTATGTTTTGTCTTGTGATTCTAGACATTCTGACAAATGTAAGGTGGGTGATATGTCATTGTGGTTTTGATTTGCACTTCCCTAATGATTATCATATTGGGCATCTGTGCATGAGTCTGTTGACCATCTGTATGGCTTCCTTTGAAAAATATATCAATGCAGGACCTTTGTCCATTTTTATTCAGATTGTTTGTTTTTGTTTTTGTTTTTTTCTTTTTTGGTGTTGACTTATATGCATTCTTTATATATTTTAGATATTAACCCATTATTAGATATATCACTCCCAAATATCTTCCCCCAGTCATTAGGTTACTTTTTTGTATTGCTGATGGTTTCCTTTGCTGTGTAAAAGTTTTAAAATATACCTTGAATATCAAACTTACATATTTTCCCTCCTTATCCCTTTTTCTTCCTTTTTAAGTATATCTGTCCTATTTGAGTTTGGCACTAGACCATGTACTCCTAACAGTTCAGCTTTGTTTTGAAAAATTCTATGCATACCACCCTTATCAACTGATTTGGGTAATCAAGTCAGGACATACAATATCGGTCTAATATTATTTTCCTAATTTCCATATTAAAGAATCCTTTTCTTTCTTGCAAAAATCTCAAATGCCACACTACACTGTGGCATATATCTCCTTAGCAAATTTTTTTTTAAAGATTTTATTTATTTGACATATGGAGATCACAAGTAGGCAGAGAAGCAGGCAGAGAGAGAGAGGAGGAAGCAGGCTCCCTGCTGAACAGAGAGCCCAATGCGGGGCTCGATTCCAGGACTCGATCCCAGGACTCTGGGATCATGACCTGAGCCGAAGGCAGAGGCTTTAGCCCACTGAGTCACCCAGGCGCCCCAGCAAAATATGTTTTAAAGACTTATTTTTCATGGCAATTCTAGTTGCTAATGGCTGCAGGGGTAAAATAAATTTTAAAAACTGTTAACTAAATTGAATTTAAATTAAAAAAATTCCTAGGCTCAGTCAGAAAGAATGAGAAACCTATTGGGAATGTCTTCTATAGACTTTGGAAATGAATGTGGCACCACATTTATCATACATTTACTCCCCTTACTTTCTTGTAATCTTTTCAAGAGTATTCCAGTTAGACAAACATGGAATAGCTATAATACAAGGGACACAGAAAAATTTCTGTGGCAAATGAACTCATGAGCAATCACACATTGTCACACTGCTAGCCTTTATTTTATTTATCTATATTGTTTTACTATAAAATTTTTACTATAGTTGCCTCCATGATCTTTCTTTCATAGTCTTGAGTCATCAAGTTCTATATAATTGTAAAGGATGAAAGGATTCTAAATGTTTAGAATGGTTGGTTGAATGCTAAACTCCACTAACTCATCATTTATTGCTTACCATGATGAAAGCCTCTCCTTGCTCATTCTTTGTGTGTGCTGGCTTACTTGCTCTCTTTCTCTCCTCTCTCTGTTCTCTCCCCTTCTATGGTAAAATGAGGTTTTTTTCCGCTATTAACTGGTCTCTAGTATATAAATTTCCTTATATGCCTTGCTCACTGTAGATTATTTTAATTTTACTTGAATAAATGCATTCAGTTACTAATTATAAATATTCATATTGATGAAATCTAATTAATAGAATTATAATTTCCTCAAGTCTATCATTTATGATAGATCATTTTCTATAAGTGTGCATATCCTTCCCCAACCAAAACACTTGAGTTAGTGGTTTTTCTGGAAAGCACTTACTAGAGAAAGTTCATGTGGCTGATACACTTGGCAAATTACAATCCAGTTAAATAATGAGCGAAGTCCTTGTTCTGAACTCTTGGGAACACCACCATGTTTATTTCAGCAATTCCCTTTAGGGAACTGGTCACCAGCCTTCATTTTATTTATGTTTCTTGTCCTTGTCCTTTTTTCTGTTTTTGTTTTTGTGCCTTCAAATTATTGTCCTGTATATTCATGAAGGCAAAAAAGATAAACAATATATATTCAGGATCTAACTGTTTCTGCACATCTTTGAAGAGGCCACTCCTCAGAACCGGTAGGTTTAAATGGCAGTGCTAACAAAAAACTACAATTGTATTTTTTAATAAAGGAGGAGTTCTTTTATAAGAAACTTAGAACTGAATGCAAGCAATATTATTCTGATCATGAGGGCAACAGTAAAAGATCATTTTGGTCAACTAGCAATTTTACAATGTATCTACTTTCACTAAGAACAAGAGCCACATTCCTGATTTGAGGGGTCAGTTTTATAGTTCAAGTTTGTATTCTGGGATTATAAACAAATTAGTTATCACTATGGGATAAAAAGGCAAAATGATTTAGAATATTAAAAGAATGGAAAAATTAGGTTCCTCCTTGGCTAAGTATAGCATCTGTGATAAATCTGAAACATAAAATAATAAAGTCTCATAGCAAGAAAATAAGAAACATCAATTTCATATTACTTATCTATGCTACTACTTTCCTACACTGAGTATTTATTTCAACACAGAAAACACATGAAATAAATAAGATAAATGATTAATTTAATTCAATTAAAAATTTTTTTTCCCCTCAAGTACACTTATTTTGTTCACCAAAGTCATTTAAACTTTCATTCAATATGATTACCTAATTGTGCTGCTAATAAATTTCTTTGGTAATTTTGCAACCCAAGGACTATTTCCTATTCTTCTAAACACACTGGACTTTTTTCTACTTACATTTAAAGCAATTAATTTTAATATTTTAAATTTGATCAATATGTGAGAACAAAGCCTTTTTTACATCTTAAATGCTGAGCCTTTTTCTATTAAATGTACAAGTTAACTTTTTAACTAGAAAATATTTATAATGGTTATTCCAACAGCAAATCTGATTTTTCCATTCCAAACATTTTTTGTGATGAGTGAATATTACCCTGGCATGGGTTATCTAATCTCTACATGACTTAACTCTCTCATAAAAAAGACTCATAAAAAAACCCTCATGATCAATACAAACTGTACAACTCTTATTCTTATTAAAAGTTATGTATGTATTTCTACATACACTGTTTAAATATTTTTGCGTAAATGTATAGAAAAGACATTATTACTAAATATAGACACTCAGTACTGGACATCAATTTTTTTCCCTAGGCAAGCCACCAAAGTTGAAAAGAGGGCACTGATTTTTCATCCTTAAGTCACATAAATGTCACAGAAAGGGCTAGGCTCTCCAATCACAGGTTATCCGTTCTCAGACAAAGTTCCTGCTAGAGAGAAACCAAACCACGCTTGATTCTTGTTTCTCTTTTAATAAAATTTTCAGTGTGGTTGGCTTTGCTTTTTTAATTCACATTTATTCATTCAATTATTTTTTATTTCTTTTCAGTTCACTGTATTTGTATAATATACACCACTCAAAAGTTTAAATTTTCCATTTGAGGTTTAATTGGCTCAAGTTAGGAAGAATTTTCTTTTCATTCTCTAATTTATTTCTACTTGTCTCTGAGTAGAAAAAATATATTTTAAAGATATTTCATCTTTGATCATATGTACAAATTGTCATATTGAATGATTTCATTTATAATAACATATTTTAATCCATCTATATGTACACTTAGCTGTATATATTTTATACAGAGATTCATGAAATTCCAAAATATCCTAAATTAATAAATATTGGTTTTTGCTTATTATTTTCCAATTTTGCTTATTGAACTATAAAAATTACTTTTATAATTCTCGAGATTTTTTCCTTTAGTATTTTTGAGTCTGAGGACTGCACTGTTTTGAAACTACACATAACTAGTATGTGACTCAATTACTACATGAAATAGAACGCCAATGATGGTAATAAGTCTTTATAATGAAGACAAATAGGTAATTATATCATTAAATTTAATAGAGAAAACATTCATTTAGACTAAGTCTTTTTTATCAAGTCTTCCATAGTAAAATTCTTCTGTGGTTCTTATTGGTTTGGGTAACTTTATAATCACCAAAAATGAGATAATGCTAAAGACAGAATTTTGTGAATGCACATACATAGTACCTGTGGGTATACAATGAAATACACAAATGTAGTCCATATATGTTATCCTTGGGAGTCTCATAATAATCTGTGAGGTTGAAGAGTAGGTATTGCTTTATGTATATAGAAAAATAAATAAATGTTTAAAAAATTAAGACCGTATTTCCCTAGTAAATGTAGAGGCCAGGACTAGAATGTAAATCTTGACTCTTGGTTCAAGGTTTTTTGTTTTTGTTTTTCCCTTATTCTGATAGTTGGGCTAAATAACAACATCTGAGTATTTTATGAACTATTAAGTTAAAAAAATGTATATTCAGAGTAGATTTTCCACAATCTGTTCTGGGGCTCCAGAACTAGAACATGGTATATGTATTTGTGTTTATGTGTGTATGTATGATTCTGTAACTACATCTGTGTCTTTGGTGTGTGTCACTAATAGTTTTTAAAAAAGAAGAAAACAGGAAAAAAAAAGCTGGGACCAAAAGATCTAAATCAAAATGAAAAAGTATTCTTCTCCTATCCCCCTAACCCCCCATGTTGCTTCTCCATGTCCTCATATCAGGGAGATCATATGATAGTTGTCTTTCTCCGATTGACTTATTTCACTAAGCATGATACGCTCTAGTTCCATCCACGTCCTCGCAAAAGGCAAGATTTCATTTCTTTTGATGGCTGGATAGTATTCCATTGTGTATATATACCACATCTTCTTTATCCATTCATCTGTTGATGGACATCTAGGTTCTTTCCATAGTCTGGCTATTGTAGACATTGCTGCTATAAACATTCGGGTACACGTGCCCCTTCGGATCACTATGTTTGTATCTTTAGGGTATAGGGGAAGAATAAATGAAACAAGATGGGATTGGGAGGGAGACAAACCATAAATGACTCTTAATCCCACAAAACAAACTGGGGGTTGCTGGGGGGAGGTGGGATTGGGAGAGGGGGAGGGGGCTATGGACATTGGGGAGAGGAGGCGAACCATAAGAGACTATGGACTCTGAAAAACAACCTGAGGGTTTTGAAGGGTCAGGGGTGGGAGGTTGGGGGAACAGGTGGTGGGGAATAGGGAGGGCACATATTGCATGGAGCACTGGGTGTTGTGCAAAAACAATGAATACTGTTACGCTGAAAAAAATAAATAAAATCGGAAAAAAATGTAAAAAAAATGAAAAAGTATATAAAAGCGATCAGTGTCAGCTCAATATGGGAATACACACAAGGTAGAAGTGGCAAAGATACATGAGCCAGTGTAAGAGTCAAGAAGAAGTCTGCACACAAGTATGAAATATCAGAGAAAAGCAGTGGGTACAAAAGAAGATAAGCATGTAGGAACCAAGGAAACATTTACTTGTAAAAAATCTAATGGTTGGTCATAGTCCACCTATAAACTGATTGCAAAGGGACAAGAAAGCAAACTTCAGCCAAGAACCTAGCAACAAGAGACTGATGCAAATAGGCAAAAAGGCTAAACAGCAAAGGTCAGCAGTTTTGTCCAGAAACCAAGGTATTTAAGACAAAGAGCTCTACAGAAGAACAAAGAGGAGGTGGTAGTTGAGGAGGAGGACGAGGTGTAGGAGGGGGTGGAAGAGGTAGAGAGAGAGGAGGAGGAGGGGAAGGAGAGGAGAAGAGAAGAAAGGGAGAGGGGAAAAAAAAGACAGGAAAGAAACAAACAAGGAGGGAAAACAGGGAAGAGGAGGAAAAGGGGGAAGAGGTGAAAGGAAGGGGAGGGGAAAGGAGGAGAGAGGAGGGTAAGGGAAGTGAGAGGACAAAGGAGAGAGGAGAGGAGAGGAGGGGAAAAGAAAAAAGGAAATCTATACACTGAGAAATATTTATGTTCCTGTGCAGAAACTGGGAAGTTTGTTTTATTATAGTTTTTGTGGGGGAGGGTAAGAACACACCACAGGCTATAGCCAGTTTAAAGCTTCAGGAAGAATTTGCTAAATTTCTGAAATTATTTGCTGGGTGGGAATATAATTCAAGTCACATGCACTTATCTATTTCAAATTACAGCAGGGGAAAGGGGTAAAAGATAAAATAATAGGCACCACAGTTTAATGACTATGTTTCTATACACTTGAACTAACTCATTTGACTAACAGCCTTTTGGCTCTTGGACCACTTGACCCATTGAACTCATTGCTCATAAACTCAGGATAAAAACAACAAATCAAAGTGGAGACAATCTGTGCCTGCAAACTATGTTTAAAAATTTTATGATAAACTTCTCATCTTTTATGACTTTTCTTACTGAAAAAAAAACAGTAATGTGAATGTTGCATGAATTAATCAATTAAAATGTATTTTTCAGAAATGTCCATCTTCTCTCTTTGTATATGAATCAAATACAGCTTTCTATATGGCCATATCTTCAAAATTATCACAGGTTAAACTGTCACTTTTTCCAGATTTTCTACATTTTAACGACTTTCTGAAAACCCCTACATAGACTAGATGAATAAAATGAATAGCTCAATGGTAACGGAGTTTGTTTTGTTAGGACTCACCAAAACGTGGGAACTTGAAATTTTCTTTTTTTTCATATTTTTGTTGGCCTATGTAGCAATTATGGCAGGAAACCTTCTCATCGTGGTCACTGTAACCTTTGACTCACTTCTGTACTCCACACCAATGTACTTCCTTCTTGGAAATCTCTCCTTCCTGGATATGTCTATTTCCACAATCACAACCCCTAAGATGGTCACAGATTTCCTCAGGGAGAATAAAACTATTTCTTTGTGGGGCTGTATGGCTCAGATGTTCCTCCTCCACTTTTTAGGCGGCAGCGAGATGACTCTTCTCACAGTCATGGCTGTTGATCGATACATTGCAATATGCAAACCTCTTCACTACACATCCATCATGAATCGCCAGGTCCTCGTGGGCTCTGTGCTGCTCTCGTGGGCTGTTGGTTTTGTGCATACGATGAGCCAGATGGTTTTTACTATCACCTTGCCTTTTTGTGGCCCCAACATAGTAGACGATATTTTTTGTGACCTTCCCCGTGTTTTAAAACTTGCCTGCACTGAGACCTACATTCTGGAGTTGCTGGTAACTGTTGACAGTGGACTGTTGTCTTTCGTCTGCTTCATACTCCTGCTCATTTCCTACACTGTTATTCTGGTAACTGTCCGACGTCGATCCTCTGGTGGACTCTCCAAGGCCCTGTCCACACTGTCTGCTCACATTACTGTGGTCACTCTGTTTTTTGGACCAATTATCTTCATTTACGCTTGGCCATCTAGTGGCTTTTCAGTGGATAAATTTCTTTCTGTGTTTTATTCAATTATTACACCTTTACTGAACCCCATCATTTATACTCTGAGAAATCAGGAGATGAAAGCAGCCATTAGTAGACTGAGGACCAAACATATCCTCAGAATAAACTGGTATTAATTTGTTTTGTTTGTAGATTTTTAAAAATATTCATAATGTATACTGAATTTATCAAATGTTCACTTCATTACGTTTATATGATATGTTTGGTTTCTTTCCAACTATACTTATTTTAGTTGAAATTTAATCCAGTTGGAGTTAATAATATTTTTAATGTAATAAAGAGTTAAAGAGGAAAAAAAAAAACCTGACCCACTAACTGTAGTCGAACAACCAGAAATGTTAAAGACTAAATTCCATTAAGTAAAGAGAAATCGCAGTCTGGGAGTGCAGAAAGTGTTGTAGGGATCCCCTGGGTCACACTAGGAGAGAAAGTTTCCCTCCCAGGACTACATTTGGAAGGAAGTATATTGCCTCTTCAAGGACAAAAGACCTTGTAGGTGCCCCTAAATAGTCTTTCATTGGCAGGGGCATGCACAGAGGTTGGATAACCTGGTTGCTGCTTTTCTCTGTGCTACACCGTAGATTCTGTGCACTGCACAGAAACTGGACCATTTTTTCTAAGACAAAGGACACCAGACACAGCATGGGCAGGCTTTTCTCTGGAGGAAAGGAATGGGTCTGCACTGTACCACGTCCCTTAAGATTTGGTCTTGAAACCCAGACTCCAGCCAAAGATAAAACCCAGGAGAGCTCTTAATGCTCAGTGAATTGATGGCCTTGGCTATTCTTTAAGGGCTTCCTTATCAGCAGGGGGTGTGAGATCCCCGTCTTTGGTCAAGAGTGGGATGGCACAATTTCTGTCCTCACCACCAATACTTCAGGACTTTGGAGAGCAACAGAGTGGCCCTAAGTGAAAGTGGGACCCCTTTATACCAAACCCTGTGCCTCTGTGTCTCTCAAGTGCATATATCCTAGGGCAGGTTTGACCCTAAGCCAGTGTGATGTGTCTCTCTCCCAGAAGGCCAGCACAAGCAGGACCCCTTCTTCTGCTGGATCTAAGCTATATTTGCTGTTCTCTTTTCGAGCCGCTTTAGGTGTAAGGTTAGGTTGTATATTTGAGACTTTTCTTGCTTCTTGAAGAAGGCCTGTATTGCTATATACTTCCCCCTTAGGAACGCCATTGCTGCATCCCAAAGGTTTTTGATTATCATCTTTTCATTTTCATTTGCCTCCATCTATTTTTTTTTTTTTTTTGTTGTTGTCTGGAAACACAAATTGTGCTTAATTACTTTTTTATTACTCCATTTCGCTATTTACTTCTTTTATTTTCTTTTTTTTTTCCATTTTATTTATTTTTTCAGCGTAACAGTATTCATTCTTTTTGCACAACACCCAGTGCTCCATGCAAAACGTGCCCTCCCCATTACCCACCACCTGTTCCCCCAACCTCCCACCCCTGACCCTTCAAAACCCTCAGGTTGTTTTTCAGAGTCCATAGTCTCTTATGGTTCACCTCCCCTCCCCAATGTCCATAGCCCGCTCCCCCTCTCCCAATCCCACCTCCCCCCAGCAACCCCCAGTTTGTTTTGTGAGATTAAGAGTCATTTATGGTTTGTCTCCCTCCCAATCCCATCTTGTTTCATTTATTCTTCTCCTATCCCCCTACCCCCCCATGTTGCTTCTCCATGTCCTCATATCAGGGAGATCATATGATAGTTGTCTTTCTCCGATTGACTTATTTCACTAAGCATGATACACTCTAGTTCCATCCACGTCGTCGCAAATGGCAAGATTTCATTTCTTTTGATGGCTGCATAGTATTCCATTGTGTATATATACCACCTCTTCTTTATCCATTCATCTGTTGATGGACATCTAGGTTCTTTCCATAGTCTGGCTATTGTAGACATTGCTGCTATAAACATTCGGGTACACGTGCCCCTTCGGATCACTATGTTTGTATCTTTAGGGTAAATACCCAGTAGTGCAATTGCTGGGTCATAGGGTAGTTCTATTTTCAACATTTTGAGGAACCTCCATGCTGTTTTCCAGAGTGGTTGGACCAGCTTGCATTCCCACCAACAGTGGAGGAGGGTTCCCCTTTCTCCACATCCTCTCCAGCATCTGTCATTTCCTGACTTGTTAATTTTAGCCATTCTGACGGGTGTGAGGTGATATCTCATTGTGGTTTTGATTTGTATTTCCCTGATGCTGAGTGACGTGGAGCACTTTTTCATGTGTCTGTTGGCCATCTGGATGTCTTCTTTGCAGAAATGTCTGTTCATGTCCTCTGCCCATTTCTTGATTGGATTGTTTGTTCTTTGGGTGTTGAGTTTGCTAAGTTCCTTATAGATTTTGGATACTAGCCCTTTATCTGATATGTCGTTTGCAAATATCTTCTCCCATTCTGTCAGTTGTCTTTTGGTTTTGTAAACTGTTTCCTTTGCTGTGCAAAAGCTTTTGATCTTGATGAAATCCCAATAAAGTTGGTGGCATCACAATTCCGGACTTCAAGCTCTATTACAAAGCTGTCATCATCAAGACAGCATGGTACTGGCACAAAAACAGACACATAGATCAGTGGAACAGAATAGAGAGCCCAGAAATCGACCCTCAACTCTATGGTCAACTCATCTTCGACAAAGCAGGAAAGAATGTCCAATGGAAAAAAGACAGCCTCTTCAATAAATGGTGCTGGGAAAATTGGACAGCCACATGCAGAAAAATGAAATTGGACCACTTCCTTACACCACACACGAAAATAGACTCCAAATGGATGAAGGACCTCAATGTGAGAAAGGAATCCATCAAAATCCTTGAGGAGAATGCAGGCAGCAACCTCTTCGACCTCAGCCGTAGGAACATCTTCCTAGGAACAACGGCAAAGGCAAGGGAAGCAAGGGCAAAAATGAACTATTGGGCCTCCATCTATTTTTTAAATTCTCCTTTAGTTTCCTGCTTAACCCATTCATAACTTTTTTTTTTAAATTTCCACTTAGTTCTTTTTTTTTTTTTTTTGGATTTTTTTTTTCAGCATAACAGTATTCATTGTTTTTGCACAACACCCAGTGCTCCATGCAAAACGTGCCCTCCCTATTACCCACGACCTGTTCCCCCAACCTCCCACCCCTGACCCTTCAAAACCCTCAGATTGTTTTTCAGAGTCCATAGTCTCTTATGGTTCGCCTCCCCTTCCCAATGTCCATAGCCCCCTCCCCCTCTCCCAATCCCACCTCCCCCCAGCAACCCCCAGTTTGTTTTGTGAGATTAAGAGTCATTTATGGTTTGTCTCCCTCCCAATCCCATCTTGTTTCATTTATTCTTCTCCTATCCCCCTAACCCCCCATGTTGCTTCTCCATGTCCTCATATCAGGGAGATCATATGATAGTTGTCTTTCTCCAATTGACTTATTTCACTAAGCATGATATGCTCTAGTTCCATCCACGTCGTCGCAAATGGCAAGATTTCATTTCTTTTGATGGCTGCATAGTATTCCATTGTGTATATATACCACATCTTCTTTATCCATTCATCTGTTGATGGACATCTAGGTTCTTTCCATAGTTTGGCTATTGTAGACATTGCTGCTATATGGCCAATAGACACATGAAAAAGTGCTCCACGTCACTCGGCATCAGGGAAATACAAATCAAAACCACAATGAGATATCTCCTCACACCAGTCGGAATGGCTAAAATTAACAAGTCAGGAAATGACAGATGCTGGCGAGGATGCGGAGAAAGGGGAACCCTCCTCCACTGTTGGTGGGAATGCAAGCTGGTGCAACCACTCTGGAAAACAGCATGGAGGTTCCTCAAAATGTTGAAAATAGAAATACCCTATGACCCAGCAATTGCACTACTGGGTATTTACCCTAAAGATACAGACGTAGGGATCCGAAGGGGCACGTGTACCCTAACCAAAGAGGCTAAGAATCTATACACAGAAAATTATAAAGTACTCATGAAAGAAATTGAGGAAGACACAAAGAAATGGAAAAATGTTCCATGCTCCTGGATTGGAAGAATAAATATTGTGAAAATGTCCATGCTACCTAAAGCAATCTACACATTTAATGCAATCCCTATCAAAATACCATCCATTTTTTTCAAAGAAATGGAACAAATAATCCTAAAATTTATATGGAACCAGAAAAGACCTCGAATAGCCAAGGGAATATTGAAAAAGAAAGCCAAAGTTGGTGGCATCACAATTCCGGACTTCATGCTCTATTACAAAGCTGTCATCATCAAGAAAACATGGTACTGGCACAAAAACAGACACATCGATCAGTGGAACAGAATAGAGAGCCCAGAAATCGACCCTCAACTCTATGGTCAACTAATCTTCAACAAAGCAGGAAAGAATGTCCAATGGAAAAAAGACAGCCTCTTCAATAAATGGTGCTGGGAAAATTGGACAGCCACATGCAGAAAAATGAAATTGGACCACTTCCTTACACCACACACGAAAATAGACTCCAAATGGATGAAGGACCTCAATGTGGGAAAGGAATCCATCAAAATCCTTGAGGAGAATGCAGGCAGCAACCTCTTCGACCTCAGCCACAGCAACATCTTCCTAGGAACAACGGCAAAGGCAAGGGAAGCAAGGGCAAAAATGAACTTTTGGGATTTCATCAAGATCAAAAGCTTTTGCACAGCAAAGGAAACAGTTAACAAAACCAAAAGACAACTGACAGAATGGGAGAAGATATTTGCAAACCACTTAGATTTTTTAATGTTTTTCTTTTTAATTTTTTCCCAGAGGTTTGATGTTATTTTTTATTTAAATTTAATTAGCCAAGGTACAGTACCTTATTAGCTTTTGATATAATGTTCAAATGATTCATTAGTTGAGTATAACACCCAATGCTCATCATATAACATGCCCTCTTTAGTTCTGTTTTTAAAAAATATTTTTATTCTTAGAGAGCATATAAGTGGGCAGAGGGAGAGGGTGAGAGAAATTCTCTCACAGATTCTGCACTTAATGCACAGTCCAATGTGGGGCAGGATTTCATGGCCCCGAGATCATGACCTGAGCTGAAATCAAAATTCAAGACACTTAACTGACTGAACCACGTAAGCAACCCAACTCATTCATTCTTTAGTAAGATGTTCATTAATCTCCATGTATTTGTGACACTTTGAATTTTTTCTTGAAGTTGACTTCAAGTTTCATAGCACTGTGGTCTGAAAGTATGCATGGTATCATCTCAATCTTTTTGTAGGGGTCAAGGCCTGATATGTGACCCTTTAAAATGTGATCTATTCTGGAGAATGCTCCATGTGCACTCAAAGAGAATGTATATTCTGCTGCTTTAGAATGAAATGCTCTGTATATATCTGTTAATATAGTCCACTGTGTCATTCAAGGCCCTTGTTTCCTCTTTGATCATCTACTTAGATCATCTGTCCATTGCTATGAGTGGGGTGTTAAAGTTCCCTACTATTACTGTATTATTATCAATGAGTTTAAGTTTGTTATTAACCAATTTATATATTTGGCTGCTCCCAGGTTAGTGGCAAAAATATTTACAATTGCTAGATCTTCTTGCTGGAAAACACCTTTATAATGATATAGTATGCTTCTTCATTTCTTATTAAAGTCTTTGGTTTAAAATCTAGTTTGTCTGATGTAAGGATGGATACTCCAGCTTTCTTTTGATGTCCATTAGCATGATAAATGGCTCTCTACTTTCAATCTGGAGGAGTCATTGAGTCTAAAATGAGTCTTCTATGAGGAGTCAAGATGGTGGGGAAGTAGGAGGAGGTGCCGTTTCAACCTGTGCCCTAAAGTGAGCTGATTACCTACCAAAGAACTCCGATCACCCATGAAATCAGCCTGAGAACAGAATTATACACATCTGGATCGCTACATGAGCAGAAGACACCAGTGGGCAAGTAAAGCGGAGTGGGAACATTGGAGTGATATTGGAAGATAAACAAAAGGGGGAGGGAGCCACCAGAGGAGACCGATTGGAAAGTAATACCCCAATATGAGAGTGCCCTGTGTCTGGGGACCAGCATTAGCTTGGAGTCTGGTTGAAAGCACTCAAAAAAAAAAAAAAAAAAAAAGCAAAGGATTGCAGGGGGAAATTGTGGGAATAAGGGAGGTTAGGGACAGTGGCTTAAGGCCCCGGACCCAGGACAGCCTCCCCTGGCACTGAGCCAGAGAGAATGCGGCGGAGAAACCAGGTCTTGGTCCCTGATCTGCCAGCACGCCTGAGCCACCAGCGGCCCGAGAATGCTTGGGGTCCGGCTCCTGTGAGGCGCTGGGAGCCTCACCAGATGGCGTTCCTGAGACACGCACGCAGCACACCCTCCCTGAGAGAGGTGGGGGCAGGCAATAGCCTGGCGCTCTTAGACCCCTGCCAAGGGATCAGAGCCTAAAAGGCACACACCCCACACCCTCCCCTGGGAGAGGTTCTCACACGCGCTAGCCGGGAGCTCTCAAACCTGGAAAAACCAGGCATTCCCAGTCCAGGCCATCAGCGATCACTCCTTGGAACCTCTCTGGCGGTCTGGAGCTGCCCAGACAGCCACCGCTGCCATGGTTGTGGGTACAAGGAGGAGATCCTGCATCCCCAGGGACTGTGATACAGAACCTACACTGCCAGCAGCTCTGTAGAGCATTCTGAGGCTTCTCTCTGAGAGGGAGGTTGGGGTGCAGTTTGCTTTCCTCTAAACCTCCAAAAACCATCAAAAGCTGGCAAGGCGAGAGAAAACATATGAACAAACATAAAAACCTCAGAGAACAAAAGCCTGAAAAAAACAGTTTCCTCAGAGCCCACCCCCTTGAGGGGGGCAGGAAGATTTAACTCAGGGAACATCATTGACTGAAAAATCCACGTGGCAGGCCCCTCCCCCAGAAAACCAACCAGGAAGGAAAAAAAAAAAAAAAAAAAAAGACGGCAAGAGAACAACCACCACTACTTCATAAATACAACTTTTATTTTTAACTCGTTACCACTATTCTGGTTCATTTTTTTATACATATAGATAATTTTTTAACCTATTTACCATCACAGTGAGATGTCCAGTACATCAAATTCCTTAATAACCTTCTAACCTGAAATTTTTGATACATATACCCATGTTTTCCTTTTGCTTTTCTATTTTTTTAATTTTTTTAAGTTTAGCTTAGTCTAGTTTATTCTTTTTTAATTTTTATTTTCTAATATGCATATAGAGTTAAACTTCAAGGTAATCCCCTTCCCCAATCAATGCTACCCCTATAGGTAAACCAATTTTTAATCCCCCTTTATCTTAGGAAAGTTGAGTCCTTTAACACAGAAATCAAGATATATCCAGGAAGAATCAAAATAACCTTATTTGCCCACACTGAGAATTTATAACCACTCTCCCATCTTTTCCTTCTGCCAGTGTTTCTGTGTATCTGTGTTTGTCCTGATAATATATAAATCTTATACTTGGGGTACTTTTTGACAAGGTTCTTCCTTTTTTTGCACATATATATATATATATATATATATATATATATATATATATATATTTTTTTTTTTTTCCTCTTGTAATATACTTTTATCAGTCTTTTTGTTTGTATATTTTTGTGTGTATACTTCATAACTCGTACCTTGGGGCCCATTTGGGCTGAGCCTTCTCTTTTATCTTGCTTTTTCCCCTGTATCTCTCTCTTTTTTTTTCCTTTTTCTTTTCTTTTTTCTCTCATTTGGGTGGGGAATCCAGATTGCACAGAAGCGTTCCAGGGTGCACCTTGACTGCACCACAGTCGATACATCCAGCTGCATCCTTTCAGTCATCTCTTACCAAAATGACTAGGAGGAGGAATGCCCAACAGAAGAAAAATACAGAGGATGGACCTTCTGCAACAGAGCTAATGGCTATCAACATAGACAATATGTTGGAAAAGGAATTCAGGCTAACAATTATCCAGGCAATAGCTAGGTTGGAGAAAGCCATGGATGACCAAACAGAATTGATTAGGGCAGAACTGAAAGCCACCAGGGATGATGTTCACAATGCTCTCAATGAGTTCCAATCTAATCTAAATTCTCTAAAAGCTAGGGTAACTGAGACAGAAGATAGAATTAGTGATCTGGAGGACAAACAGATAGAGTTAAAGATCAGGTGGAAGCCTGGAACAAACAGCTCAGAAGCCATGAAAAGAGAATCAGGGAAATAAATGATGCCATGAAATGTTCCAATGTCAGAATTATTGAAATCCCTGAAGGGGAGGAGAAAGAAAGAAGTCTAGAAGATATAGTGGAACAAGTTGTCTATGAACATTTTCCCAATCTCATGAATGGAACCAGCATTCATGTACTAGAGGCAGAACAGTTACCCACCAAGATTTTAGATTCTTGAAAGTCCTCATGACACCTGATAGTTAGAATGAAGAATTACAATTGTAGGCAGAACCTCTTCAAAGCACCTAGGACAAAGAAACTCCTTACCTACAGAGGAAAGCCCATTAGAATAACATCAGGCCTGTCCACAGAGACCTGGCAAGCCAGGAAGGGCTGGCAAAATATATTCAGAGTACTAAATGAGAAGAACATGCAGCCAAGAATACTTTATCCAGCAAGACTGACATTCAAAATGGATGGAGAGATAAAGAGTTTCCAAGACCAGCAAGACTTAAAAGACTATGCCACCATCAAGCCAGCACTGCAGGAAATATTAAGGGGGTTCTATAAAAGAGAAAAAAATCCTAAGAATATCATTGAACAGAAATATATGGAGACAATCTACAGACAGAAAAACTTCAAAGGTAATGCTATGTCAGTAAAAACATATCTATCAATAATCACTCTCAATGTGAATAGCCTAAATGCACCCATAAAATGACACAGGGTTGCAGATTGGATAAAATGACAGGACCCATCCATATGTTGTGTACAAGAGACCCATTTTTAACCTAAAGATACACTCAGACTGAAAGTGAAGGGATGGAGAAGCATCTTTCATGCCAATGGGCCTCAAAAGAAGGCCCGGGTAGTGATTCTCATATCACATAAATTAGATTTTAAACTAAAGACTATAGTCAGCGATACAGAAGGACACTACATAATTCTTTTTTTTTTTAATTAATTTATTTATTTTCAGCGTAACAGTACTCATTGTTTTTGCACCACACCCAGTGCTCCATGCAATACGTGCCCTCCCTATTACCCTCCACCTGGTTCCCCAACCTCCCACCCCCCACCCCTTCAAAAACCCTCAGGCTGTTTTTCAGAGTCCATAGTCTCTCATGGTTTATCTCCCTTTCCAAGTTCCGACAACTCCCTTCTCCTCTCCATCTCCCCATGTCCTCCGTGTTCTTTGCTATGCTCCACAAATAAGTGAAACCATATGATACTTGACTCTCTCTGCTTGACTTATTTCACTGAGCATCATCTCTTCCAGTCCCGTCCACGTTGCTACAAAAGTTGGGTATTCATCCTTTCTGATGGAGGCATAATACTCCATCGTGTATATGGACCACATCTTCCTTATCCATTCATCCGTTGAAGGGCATCTTGGTTCTTTCCACAGTTTGGGGACCGTGGCCATTGCTGCAATAAACATTGGGGTACAGGTGGCTCTTATTTTCACTACATCTGTATCTTTGGGATAAATACCCAGCAGTGCAATTGCAGGGTCATAGGAAAGCTCTATTTTTAATTTCTTGAGGAATCTCCCCACTGTTCTCCAAAGTGGCTGCACCAACTTGCATTCCCACCAATAGTGTAAGAGGGTTCCCCTTTCTCCACATCCTTTCCAACACATGTTGTTTCCTGCCTTGCTAATTTTGACCATTCTAACTGGTGTAAGGTGATATCTCAATGAGGTTTTAATTTGAATCTCCCTGATGGCTAGTGATGATGAACATTTTCTCATGTGTCTGATAGCCATTTGTATGTCCTCATTGGAGAAGACACTACATAATTTTTAAAGGGACTATCCACCAAAATGATCTAACAAATGTATATATCTACACCCCCAATATGGGAGCAGCCAATTACATAAGAAAACTATTAATCAAGATAAAGAGTCATATTGATATGAATACAATAATAGTTGGAGATCTTAACACTCTTCTACAAGTAATAGACAGATCATCAAAGCAGAAAATCAATAAATAAATAAGAGCATTGAATGACACATTGGACCAGATGGACCTCATAGACATATACAGAACATTCTACCCTAAAACCACAGAATACTCATTCTTATCAAGTGCAAATGGAACCTTCTCCAGAATAGACCACATACTGGGTCACAAATCAGGACTCAACCAATACCAACAGACTGACATTATTCCCTGCATATTCTCAGATCACAATGCTTTGAAACTGGCGCTCAATCACAAGGAAAAGTTCGTAAGGATCTCAAACAGCTGGAAGCTAAAGACCACCTTGCTTAAGAATTCTTGGATAAACCAGGAGATCAAAGAAGAACTTAAACAATTCATAGAAACCAATGAGAATGAAGACACTTTGGTCCTAAAACCTACGGGATACAGCAAAGGTGGTTCTAAGGGGGAAATACAGAGCCATCCAAGCCTCCCTCAAAAAAAATTGAAAAATCCAGAATACACCAGCTGTCTCTATACCTTAAAGAACTGGAGAATCAACAACAAATCAAACCAACTCCACATGCAAGAAGGGAAATAATCAAGATTAGAGCAGAGATCAATGAGGTAGAAACCAGAGATACAATAGAACGTATCAATGAAATTAGAAACTGGTTTTTTTAAAGAATCAATAAGATCGACAAACCATTGGCCACACTAATCCAAAAGAAAAGAGAGAAAGCCCAAATTAATAAAATTATGATTGAAAAGGTAGAGATCAAAATTAACACCAAGGAAATAGAAACAATCATCAGAAATTATTGCTAAGTTATATGCCAATAAGCTAAGCAACCTAGATGAAATGGATGCATTCGTGGAAAACTATAAACTTGAACCAGGAAGAAATTGACAACTTGCATAGACAGATATCTAGTAATGAGATTGAAGCAGTGATCAAAAACCTCCCAAAAAACAAGAGCCCAGGACCTGATGGACTCTATGGGGAATTCTACCAAACTTTCAAAGAAGAAATAACACCAAATCTCCTGAAGCTGTTTCAAAAAATTGAAGCAGAAGCAAAACCTCCAGACTCTTTTTAAGAAGCCAGCATTACCTTGATCCCCAAACCAGGTAAAGACCCTACCAAAAAGGAGAATTTCAGACCAATATCACTGATGAATATGGATTGTAAGATTCTCAACAAGATCCTAGCAAACAGAATCCATCAGCACATTAAAAAGATTATCTCCCATTACCAGGTGGGATTCATCCCTGGGTTGCAAGGATAGTTCAACGTTCGCAAATCAATCCATGTGATAGAACAAATCAACAAGAGAAGAGAAAAGAACCACATGGTCCTCTCAATTGATGCAGAAAAATCATTTGACAAAATCCAGCATCCGTTCCTGATTAAAACGGTTCAAAGTATAGGAATAGAGGGAACATGCCTGAACTCCATAAAATCTATCTATGAAAGACCCACAGCAAATATCATCCTCAATGGGAAAAAGCTTGTAGCCTTCCCATTGAGATTAGGAACACGACAAGGATGCCCATTCTCACCACTCTTGTTCAACATAGTATTAGAAGTCCTAACAACAGCAATAAGAAAACAAAGAGAAATAAAAGGTATCTAAATTGGCAATGATGAAGTCAAACTCTCTCTCTTCGCAGATGCCATGATTCTTTATATGGAAAACCCCAAAGACTCCACCCCCAAACTACTAGAACTCATACAGCAATTCAGTAACATGGCAGGATACAACGTCAATGTACAGAAATCAGTGGCTTTCTTATACACTAACAATGAAAATACAGAAAGGGAAATTAGAGAATCGATTCCATTTGCTAAAGCACCAAGAACCATAAGATACCTGGGAATAAACCGAACCAAAGAGGTAAAGGATCTGTACTCGACGAACTACAGAACACTCATGAAAGAAATCGAAGAAGACGCAAAAAGATGGAAGACCATCACATGCTCTTGTTTCAGAAGAATAAACATTGTTAAAATGTCTATACTTTCTAGAGCAATTTATACTTTTAATGCCATTCCAATCAAAATTCCACCAGTATTTTTCAAAGAGCTAGAGCTAATAACCCTAAAATTTGTATGGAATCAGAAGAGACCCCAAATTGCTAAGGAAATGTTGAAAAACAAAAATAAAACTGGCGGCATCACGTTACCAGTTTTCAATCTATACTACAAAGCTGTGATCACCAAGACAGCATGGTACTGGCATAAAAACAGACACATAGACCAGTGGAACAGAGTAGAGAGCCCAGATATGGACCCTCAACTCTATGGTCAAATAATCTTCAACAAAACAGTAAAAAATATACAGTGGACAAAAGACAGTCTCTTCAATAAATGGTGCTGGGAAAACTGGACAGCTATATGTAGAAGAATGAAACTAGACCATTCTCTTACACTATACACAAAGATAAAATCGAAATGGATAAAATACCTCAACGTGAGACAGGAATCCATCAGAATCCGAGAGGAGAACATAGGCAGTAACCTCTTCGATATCAGCCACAGCAACTTCTTTCAAGTTATGTCTCCAAAGGCCAAGGAAACAAAAGTGAAAATGAACTTTTGGGACTAAACCACATTGAGATATCAACTTACACCAGTTAGAATGACCAAAATTAGCAAGACAGGAAACAACGTGTGTTGGAGAGGATGTGGAGAAAGGGGAACCCTCTTACACTCTTGGTGGGAATGCAAGTTGGTGCAGCCACTTTGGAGAATAGTGGGGAGATTCCTCAAGAAATTAAAAATAGAGCTTCCCTATGACCCTGCAATTGCACTGCTGGCTATTTGATACAGATGTAGTGAAAAGAAGAGCCATCTGTACCCCAATGTTTATTGCAGCAATGGCCACGGTCCCCAAACTGTGGAAAGAACCAAGATGCCCTTCAACGGATGAATGGATAAGGAAGATGTGGTCCATATACACGATGGAGTATTATGCCTCCATCAGAAAGGATGAATACCCAACTTTTGTAACAACATGGACGGGACTGGAAGAGATGATGCTCAGTGAAATAAGTCAAGCAGAGAGAGTCAAGTATCATATGGTTTCACTTATCTGTGGAGAATAACAAAGAACATGGAGGACATGGGGAGATGGAGAGGGGAAGGGAGTTGAGCGAAATTGGAAGGGGAGGTGAACCATGAGACACTATGGACTCTGAAAAACAGCCTGAGGGTTTTGAAGGGGTGGGGGGTGGGAGGTTGGGGAACCAGGTGGTGAGTAATAGGGAGGACACGTATTGCATGGAGCACTAGGTGTGGTGCAAAAACAATGAATACTCTTATGCTGGAAAGAAATTTTTTTAAAAGTGGAAAAAAAATAAAATGAGTATTGTAAGCAGCATATTGGTGGGTCTGGTTTTTGTTTTGTTTTGTTTTGTTTCTAAATATATTCTGATGCCCTATGGCTTCTGTTTGGAAGATTTAGTCCATTTACATTCAGAGTTAATTACTGAAAGATATGAATTTTGTGCCATTGTATCACCTCTAAAGCAGCTCCCCTTGAAGACTATCTTTGTTCCTTTCTAGTCTTTGTTACTTTTGATCTCTCTTTCCTACTCTAAGTTCCCCCTTTAATATTTCCTGAAGGTTCAGTGTTCACAAACTCCTTTAGTTTTTGCTTATCTTAGAAAATTTTTGCTCTCCTTCTATTCTGAATGACAGCCTTGCTGAATAAAATATTCTTGTCTGCATATTTTTCCCATTTAGCACCTTAAATATATTATGCCACTTGTCTTCTGGCCTGCTAGGTCTGTGCAGATGGGTCTGCTGTCTGTCTTATGTGTCTGCCATTATAAGTTAAGGACTTTTTCTCTGGAGCTTCTTTTAGGATTTTCTCCTTTTTGAAAGTTTCACTATGATGTGTCATGATGTTGACTTGTTTTTGTTGTTTTATGGGTAGTTCTCTGTTCCTTTTGGGCCTGAATGCCTATTTCCTTCCCCAGATTAGGGACGTTCTCAGCTATTATTTGTTCAAATAAACCTTCTGCCCTTTCCCCCCACCCCAGCTCTTCCTCTTCTGGAACTCCTATAACACAGATACTATCTCGATCTATGGAATCACTGAGTCCCCTAAATCTAAAAAGAGGTCATACACTGTCCAGGGCCTGGGACTTCAGTAAGTGTTTCTGGTGTATGTTGTGTGCACTCTGCTGTTGTGTTGTGGCTTTTCTTTCCCATTCTTCTGTCCTGTACGGAGTTCTTCCTTGCTTATAGTGGGGAGTATTTGGACCTTTAACTAGGTGTGCTTTGATTTTTTAAAAATATTTTATTTATTTATTTGAGAGAAAGAGAGACAGCAAGAGAGGGAACACAAGCAGGGGGAGTGTGAGAGGGAGAAGCGGGCCTCCCACCAAGCAGGGAGCCCAATGCAGGGCTCAATCCCAGGATCCTGGGATTAGGACCTGAGTCAAAGGCAGAAGCTTAACAACTGAGTCACCCAAGCACCCCTGATTTGTTAATATAAGTCTTGCATCTGCCACACTCTTTTTCTCTAATTGTTCAGATTCCTTTCTTAATTCTCATATTTCTAGTTGTTCAAAATAGTTTGATGTTTATCCAACTGTCTGAGGAGCAAGGAAAGCTCAGGGTCCCCCTAGTACCTCACCATTTAACTCTCTCCCTTCTAGTATTTTCTTTCTAAATTCTTGACTGCAATTCTCTTCAAATAGTCGCCATTCTAAATGTATTTAATATTTCCCTTTAAATATGCCAATTTCTTCATAATATAGGAACCACTGTTCTATGAATATACATGATTTAATTTACAAAATGCCATTGTATGTCCTTCCCCTCTAAATATAATTCACACTGTTTTATAGAGAGAGAACTTGTACTTCAAAGCATTGCTATTATTCAGTAGTACAAATAAACTCACTTTACTGTCTATTCACCAAATGAGGGACAGCTTAACTGCTTGTGAATTGCTATTACCATAAATGATTTCATGATTAATAACTGTCCAATAGCCCTATGTAGGTGTTAGAATTTCTCTAAGATAAATACCCAGAAGTGAAAAAAACTGGACAATAAAGCATTTATCCACTTATTTTCACTAAATATTTCAGACTGCTTTTCAGAATGACTCTAATTCCACCTACAGAGCAGGATACATTGTTCATATCCCCTCCACAAAATTTTACATAATTTGCCTTCTTAAATATTTGTTTCCATATAAAATAAGACCATGTTGATTTAATTCACCTTCTTTTTGTTATCAATGAATTTGGAGCCCCTATCATACATATTAGCTTTTCAGCTTTTCTATGAACTACTCCTGTAAGATCTTGGTCCACATAAAATGGGTTTTCTGTGCTCTTCTTGTTGATTTGCATCCTGTGCATCTGCCCAGTTCAATACAGTAGCTAGTAACATATGTCTGTTTAAATACTAATTAGAATAAATAAAAATAAATAACACTGAAATTTAAGTTACTCACACCAGTCTCATTCTGGGATTCAATAGTTATATGTGAACAGTGGCTACAATATTGAATAAGAGACATAAAACATTTTCATAAATACTTTCATCATTATAGAAAATTCCTTTGGGCAGCAGTCATCTAGATATTGATCACTTACTAATTTAATATATTACAAATATTTCTGTTGAATTTGTCATTTATATACCAATCTCTAGTTTCCTTGATAGCAAAAAATAAAGGTTTACTATTTGTATTCTGAAATTTAATTAAAAGCTTACCTTTTCATTTTTAAAAGATTTGTTTATAAGATATCCTTCCTAAAACAAAAATCA
The DNA here is from genome assembly GCF_922984935.1 of Meles meles. NCBI lineage: Eukaryota > Metazoa > Chordata > Mammalia > Carnivora > Mustelidae > Meles > Meles meles. Next base: position 55,592,623 of record NC_060071.1, read on the forward strand.
CAAAAATATTCCTCAACATTTTCTTATTATCATATCACATTTTTCATATTTTGTTGTTAAATATTTCTGGATATAGTGAACACTGATAAGTGTTAGTTCTTTCTTCAGAAACTATCAATTCAGAAATAAAATGTTAGTTCCTACATTCTTACATTCCTACACTAAAGAACACATACAAGATTATCTTAGAGATCCTGAGGTATGGTTCCAGATGACTAAAATAAGCAAATATTACAATAAAGAGAATCACAAGAATTTTGTTTCCCAGTGCATATAAAAACTATGTTTATACTAAAGACTATTCAGTGTGCAATATAATTATGTCTAAAGAAAACAATGTCTATACCTTACTTTAAAAAGCCACTGCTAAAAAAATAATAACCATTATCTGAGCTTTCAGCAAGTTTTAATATTTGTGCTGGTGGATGGTCTTACTTGCATGTTGATGGCTGCTGACTGATCAAGGTGGTAGTTGCTGAAGGCTGGGGTGGCTGTAGCAATTTCTTAAAATAATACAATACTGAAATTTGTTACATCAACTAACTCTTTCATTACCAAACTCTTCATAGCATGCAATTCTGTTTGATAGAATTTTTCCCATAATAAGACTTCTTTCAAAATTGGAGCCAATTCTTCCTAACTCTGCTGCTTTATCAACTAAGTTTATGTAATATTCTAAATCCTTTGTTGTCATTTCCATAACCTTCAGAGTAGGTTATGTAGATCTTTATCAAGAATACACAGTAGATAAAGTGGATCTTTACCAGCAGTAGACCCTCATATCTAAAGAAACCACTTTCTTTGTTCATCTAAAAGAAGCAACTCCTCATCTTCTGAAGTTTTATCAAGATTGCAGCAATTCAGTCACTTTTTTAGGCCCCACTTATAATTCTATTTCTTTTGCTATTTGTATAATATCTACACTTCCCCCACTGAAATCTTGAACCCCTCAAAGTTATCCATGAGGGTTGGAATCACCCTCTTCCAAATATATGTTCAGGTTGCTCTTTTGACCTCTTCCCATGAATCACAGATATTCTTAATGGGATAAAGAATGGTGAATAATTTCCCAAAAGTTTTCAATTGATGTTGTCCAGATCCAGCAGAAGAATCAATATCTACAGTAGCTATAGCCTTATACAGTGTATTTCTTAAATATTAAAACTTGACACAGAGGGGAGGAGGGTGGCGGATGGGTAACCAGGTGATGGGTATTAAGGAGGGCACATGCAGTTATGAGGACTGGGTGATATATGCAACTAGTGAATTGTCGGACACTACATCAAAAACTAATGATATACTATATGCTGGCTAATTGAACATGATAATAAAAAAAGACTTTAAATTGCAATTACTCCTTATCTGTGAGCTGCAGAATGGATGTTGCATTACCAGGCATGAAAAAAACATCAATCTCATTGGACATTCCACCAGAGATCTTGGGTGACCCAGTGCATTTTCAATAAACAGTAATATATTGAAAGGAATCTGCTTTTCTGAGGAGTTGGTCTCCACATGGACTTAAAAGATTCAGTAAACAATATTGTAAGCACTGTCTTCGGGCTTTGCTGTTATATTTACAGAGCAAAAGCAGAGTAGATTTAGCATAATTCTTAAGGGCCCTAGGATTTTCAGAATGATAACTGAGCCTAGGCTTCAAATTAAATTTGCCTACATTAGCCACTGACAGGAAATTACGCCTGTCCTTTGAAGTTTTGAAGCCAGGCACTGACTTTCCCTTTCCAACTATGAAAGTCCTAGATAGCATCTTTCCATATAAGACTGTTTCATCTACATTAAGAATCTACAGTTTAGTGTAGCCCCCTTTATTAATTATCTTAGTTAGATCTTCTAGTTAACTGCATTACAGCTTCCACAATAGCACTTGATGCTTCACCTTCTACTTTTATGTTATAGAGTTAACATAACATAGGGAAGTTTCTTCCCTAAACCTCATGAGCCTGCTTCTGCTAGCTTCAGGTATTTTTGCTGCAGCTTCATCATCTCTCTCAGCCTTCCTAGAATTGAAGAGATTTAGGGCCTTGCTGTGGATTAGGCTTTGACTTAAGGGACTGTTGAGGCTGGTTTGATCTTCTCACCAAACCACTAGAACTCTCCATATGGGCAAGAAGGTGGTTTCACTTTCTTCTATCTATGTGTTCTTGGGAGTAGCACCTTTAATTTCTTTCACAAGGTTTTCTTTTGCATTCATAACTTGGTAAAGTATTTGGCACAAGAGGCCTAGCTTTTGACTTATCTGTTTCTAATATGCCTTCCTCACTAAGCTTAATCATTTCTAGCTTTTAATTTAAGGTGATAGATGTGTGACCCTCTTTTTTTTTTAAACTGGAATAGTTAAAGGTCATTGTAGGGTTATTAACTGGCCTAATATCAACATTGTTTGGTCTCATGGAATAGGGACTCCTAAGTAGAGAGATAAAAATGGGGGAACAGTCAGTTGGTGGCAGTCAGAACACAAACACTTATCAATTAAGATTGCCATCTTAAATGGGTATAGAACCCCAGAAAAATTACAGTAGAGGTAACAAAGATCAATGATCTCAGATCACCATAATAAATATAATGAAAAATTTTATTGAAAAAATTACCAAAATGTGAGGCTCCTGAAAGGCTCAGTCAGTTAAGTGTCTGCTTTCAGCTCAGGTCATGATCCCAGAGTCCTGGGATCAAGCCCCGCATAAGGCTCTCTGTTCAGTGGGGAGTCTGCTTCTCCTTCTCCCTCTGCCTGCCATTCAAACTTCTTGTGCTCTCTCTGTCAAATAATGAACAAAATCTTGAGGAAAAGAAAAAAAAAAAAAGACTGAAGCCACAGTCTTTAAAAAGATTACCAAAATACAATGGAGACAAAAAGTAAGCAGCTGTTGTTGGGAAAATGGTCACAGTACACTTCCTCAATGCAGTGTTGCCACAAACCTTCAATTTGCAAAATACACAGTAATTCCAAAGTACAATAAACAAGGTATACCTGTATAAATGAGTTTAGAGACTTATATTTAGGGATCTAACTAGAGAAATGTGACCAAGATCTAAGGTAATAGACTTATGATTGAAAGTGAAAACAATAAAGTAATGGTTGTCAACCAGAGACAATTCTGTCCCCCAGGGACATTTGGCAATCTCTGGAGACATTTTTGGTAGCCACAGTGAAGAGAAAAAATGTTCATCATCACTAGCCATCAGGGAGATTCAAATTAAGCCCACACTGAGATACCACCTTACACCAATTAGTGTATTTGTACACTAATAATTACACCAATTAGAATGACCAAATTTGGGAAGCCGGGGTGGCTCAGTGGGTTATGCCTCTGCCTTTGGCTGAGCTTATGATCTTGGGGTCCTGGGATCACGCCCTGCATCAAGCTCTGTACTCAGCAGGGAGCCTGCTTCTCCCTCGCTGCCTGCCTCTCTGCCTACTTGTGATCTCTCTCTCTCTCTGTGTCAAATAAATAAATAAAATCTTAAAAAAAAAATGAATGGCCAAAATTAACAAGACAGGAAACAACATGTGTTGGAGAGGATGTGGAAAAAGGGGAACCCTCTTACACTGTTGATGGGAACTTAAGTTTGTGCAGCCACTTTGGAAAATGGTGTGGAGATTCCTTAAGAAATTAAAAATAAAGCTACCCTATGACTCTGCAATTGCACTATTGAATATTTACCCCAAAGATACTGATGTAGTGAAAAGAAGGGCCATCTGTACTCCAATGTTCCTAGCAGCAATGGCCACAGTCGCCAAACTGTGGATAAAACCAAGATGCCCTTCGACAGACTAATGGATAAACAAGATATGGTCCATATATACTATGGAGTATTATGCCTCCATCAGAAAGGATGAATACCCAACTTTTTATCCACATGGACGGGACTGGAAGAGATTATGCTGAGTGAAATAAGTCATGCAGAGAGAGTCAATTATCAGATAGTTCCACTTACTTGTGGAGCAAAGGAATAACACAGAGGACATGGGGAGATGGAGCAGAGAAGTGAGTTGGGGGAAATTGGAAGGGGAGATGAACCATGAGAGACTATGGGTTCTGAGAAGCAAACTGAGGGTTTTGGAGGGGAGGGGGATGGGGGTTCATAGCCCATCATAGTGGGTATTATAGAGGGCACATATTGCATGGAGCACTGGGTGTGGTGCATAAGAAAATGAATGTTGGAACACTGAAAATAAATAATATAAAATAAAATGGTAAAAAAATTTAAAAATACAGTAGTGGATTATAAAAAACATTTTTTAATGATTTTGAGTTGCCACAGATACTTGTTTTGAAGTGCATATGCTAGTTGGCAGGACCAAGACTCTTCAGAAGGGAAGTCACTGTGCACAGCCACACTTGAAGTGGATCCTCTATGATAGCCAGTTAGGGTAAGGGAGTATAGACAGGTAATATGGGACACATACAAAATGTGTCAACCAAAATATCTGTGTTAATTGTTGTTATATTTTATTTTATTTATTTATATTTTTATATATTTATTATTTATATTAAGATTTTATTTTATTTTTTATTTTATAAAATTTCTATATGTAAATATTTCTAATTACACTTAATGTCTACAAAGTAAGATTATACTATGCAAAGTGCATTGTAACCTGCTTTTTTTTTTTTTTTCATTTAAATAATGAAATAAGACCACTCCCTTTGCTAGATCTTTCTCCTTCACTTACTGGGTAGAACTGAAATGGAACTTTTGGTCTCCATGGCACATGACAGATATGTGGCTATTTGTAAACCCCTACATTGTGCAACCATCATGAACAGAAAGGTGTGTGTTCTGCTGGTAGTGACCTCATGATTCTTAAGTCCTCATTTAGGGCTTCAGATACTCTGTTGTGAATTTGCTTTTCTGCGGTCCCAATGTGGTGGACAGCATTTCCTGTGATCTCCCTCTGGTTACTAAGCTTGCCTGCATAGATACCTACAGATTGTCATTGTTGCCAGCAGTGGGATGATCTCTCTGAGCTGGTTCATGATTTTGCTTATCTCCTACAGTCTGTTCCTCATAACCATTAAGAGTCACTCTTCTACCAGAAATCCAAAGCTCATTCCACTTTGATCACATCACAGTGGTGATTCTCTTTCTTGGCCCATGCATCTTCACCTGTATCTGTCCCTTCAGCAAGTTCCTTGCTGTATTTTACGCCACTGTTACCCCATCTTGAACTTAATTATCTATACTGTGAAACAAAGAAATGAAGACAGCCATGAAGAAATTCTGTCATGATTTTGTGAGTTCAAGAGAGAATAGTTAGATTAAAATTTAATTTTTAAAGGAAACTTTAGATCTTTTAAAAATTGTTATTGATCTGATACAGAGTATATAAGACATAAAAAAAAGTCAGATCTTCAAGGATATTTTGAATCTAGTACCAACAACAACAAAAAAATAAATTAATGGCTTTAGATATTTTTTATGATTCCAACTAATTATAAAAATTGTCCATTAAAAATTCACTCATAGAGATGCCTGGGTGGCTCAGTCTGTTAAGTGTCTGCCTTTGGCTCAGGTCATGATCCTCAGGTCCTTAGATTGAATCTCACATCTGGCTCCCTGCTCTCTCTCTCTGCCTGCTCCTTCCCCTGCTTGTGTTTGCTCACTTTCTCTCTCTCTATGACAACAAATCAATAAAATCCTGAAAAAAAAAACCTCACCTGTATTTAAGATATATCAAATATATGCTTTATTTGGGTATTAGAATGGCATTGGTTGAAAGGGAAAATAAAGCAAATCTCCAGAAAGTCTACCACATTTTTCTGTATAGTCAGAATGATTTGGCACTTACTGTGCACCCAAGGTTGGTTCTCTGTCTCCTCAATAATTTTAATGTCTGAGTCAGCACTTACACATGGTGCTTCCTAAGAAAACAGTAACGAGTTTCAGTATCTATGGATATACTGTCACAGTACACTCATTTTTCTTCTGCCTCCAAAATGAGTTTTCATAGATACTTTTAAGGCTCCTACTATCATTAAAATTTATTTCCATCTTCTCACTCCAAAATTTCTCAGTTTCAGAATCTGTGTCCCTGACTCAAAAAAAAAAAAAAAAGTTACCAAACTCAGGATACACCCATGGTTTCCTTAGAGTAAACTGAATTTACAATATGATATTAAATAATAAATTATATTTTGCATGTTATCATTCTCCAGGAAACTAATGTAACGACATTTGGATATCATCACATCACTACTAATTCCCACTGATAAGACACAGTTCAGTGGAGTTTCTGTAGCTGTGAATTTGAATAGATTCATTCACAACTTGTCATTAGTCCTCTCTGTAAAACATCATTGACACATGAAATTAAAAAAAAAAGCGGCTATAAGAAGTTTTGTTTGTTTGTTTGTTTGAGAGAGGAGGGCAGGGTAAGGGCGGATGGGGAGAGAGAATTCTGAAGCAGACTTCCCACTAAGTGCAAAGCCCAAGACAGGGTTTGCTCTCAGGATCCTGAGATCATGACCAGAGCTTAAATCAAAGGCGCTTAACTGAGCCACCCAGGTACCCCAAGAAGTTGTGTTTTATCTTTTCAACAAGTCTAATGTAGACACAAGTAGAGTCTTGACAACAAAAGAAGATCAATAGGTATTTTTAGATAATTTTCTCCAATTTACATATCATATAACCTCAATCACAAAAGCCAGAATTTAATGATTACAAAAAAAACTTGAAATCATGGGGAAGAAATTTAAGGTAGTGGCAGCAAATGTAGTTACAGAGCAAAAGGAAATAGGAAAATAACCCTGTGTATTCACTCGATGAAAACTAATAATGTGAACAACACAATAACCAAATGTTTTATTTAACTTTAATGATGTCAAGTTGAGAACAAGACAATGTTTATAATAGGTAAGTCTATTATACAATGGTCAAACTGTCTCAAAATGTATTTCTGATAAATTCCAAATTTCTCAGAGATTATTTCCTTATGTTCCATTGTGGAGTGGAGCCATGAGGCCCTGTGCAGTGTGGCAGTCACTGGTGTCATCTGCCTACCACCAGCTCCTTCACCTGCAGGTTTGTGCACTTGCCTGGCCTGCCCACGCTGCTCCCACAGCAGCTTCAGCAACTGGGCCAAGAACAGTGTGTAAAGTAGCTGAGCTAGGACTTTCGGAGGAATAGAGCAGCCCCTTTCACTTCTCCTCAAGAACATCCCCTTGGGGGCTCCTGGGTGGCTCAGTGGTTTAAGCTGCTGCCTTCAGCTCAGGTCATGATCTCAGGGTCCTGGGATCGAGTCCTGCATAGGGCTCTCTGCTTGGCAGGGAGCCTGCTTCCTCCTCTCTCTCTCTCTCTGCCTGCTTCTCTCCCTACTTGTGATCTCTATCTGTCAAATAAATAAATAAAATCTTAAAAAAAAAAAAAAAGAACATCCCCTTGGTAAGCCTCCTGAACGTCTACAATTGCTCATGTACCTGAGTAGCCACAGATCAAAGCCACATTGAGACCAAAGCAACCATGAAAGGCTACCTTGAACTTAAGCCAGTTGCCAGACTGCCTGAACAACTGTGATGTGGTAGTTATTCCAGTAGCAGTCTTGAGAAAACCAGGCATGACACAGGATGTTTGTTCCAGACCAATGCCACAGTTGTGGATACCCTGACTACTGGCTGTGCCCAGCATTGCCCTGAGGCCATGATCTGCACCACTTCAAATTTGATTAACTCCACCATCCCAATCACAACAGCATTTTCAAGAAACATGGAATATACAATCCCAATAAAATCTTTGGGGTGACAACCCTGGGCATTGTCAGAACCAACACTAATTATAGAACTGAAGAGATTTGGATCCAATTCAAGAGATTTGGATCAGTGTTCCTGTCACTGGTGGCCATGCTGAGAAACCATCATACATCAACCACTCTAAAAATGGGCCTTCCCCAGGACCAGCTGACAGGTGTCATTGGGAGGATCCAGGAGGCCAGGACCAAGGTAGTAAAGGCCACAGATGCAGCAGGCTCTGACCACACCGTCTGTGGGGTATGCTGGAGCCCAATATGTCTTCTCCCTTGTGGATGCAATGAATGGTAAGGAAGGAGTTGTGGAATGTTTATTAAGTCCCAAGAAATGGAGTGTCCCTATTTCTCCACACCATTACTGCTGAGGGAAAAGGGCATCAAAAAGAATCTAGGCATCAGCACCACTTTCCTTTCCCAGAGAAGATAATAGCCAAAGCCATCTCTGAGCTGAAGGTGTCCATAAAAAAATGAGAAGCGTTCATGAAGAACATGAAATGAGAAAGCAGTTAGTGAGTAGTCTATTTCCCTAACTTATTAAGGCATCATGTCACTATAAAGACACATCAGACCCCTTTGTGTTTCAGTTGTGTTAATGATGAGTATTGTATTAACGTTGCTGTACCTTCCAAATCACAAGTCAATAAATAAAATAAATAAAATCTTTAAAATAATAAATAAATGAATAAAATCTTTAAAAAAAGAAGATAAAGCCTACTTTATCTTCTTTTTTTAAAGATTTTATTTATTTTATTTAACAGACAGAGATCACAAGCAGGCAGAGAGGCAGGCAGGGGTCGGGGGGTGAAGCAGGCTCCCCACTGAGCAGACAGCCCAAGGCAGGGCTGGATCCCAGGACCCTGAGATCATGACCTGAGCCAAAGGCAGAGGCTTTAACCCACTGAGCCACCCAGGCACCCTGGCTTTATCTTCTTTAAAATGAAACAAACAAATAAACAAACAAAAATACAGGCACACATACAGAAATGTAGACATATTTGCTGATGTGTTCAATGGGGCCTGAAAGAGTCCCTTGCCCAAAATCTTCACTCAGTATAGCTTGTCACAGGACCTGAAATTCCACTATATTTTTTCATTCTTTTAGTGAAAAAACCATTTGCTTTTAATAAATTCATTATTTAAATATACAAAAATACAAATGGTAACATATTTGCTTGTTTTCAGTCATGCATATCATATCATGAATGAGTTTAATTATTCTCTTCTATGAAAACCAGCTGAGGTCAAACCCTTGCAGAAATGGTGGCCTGATAGGGCTAGATACTAAGAAAAGACAGGGAAAAGATAGAGAAAGATGGGGAAAATGGACTAGGAAGCACAAAGATTTTACGTATTTTCTAACTTTTTTAGACAAGCTTTGCTCATACTATAATGAATTGAAAAGCACTGGCCAAGAGGTGAGAACAACTTTGAAGTTCTATTTGTGTAACAGAAAAATGGGTCTAACTGTAAGAAACTGCATGTGAATATCTGGGGTCCTAGCGAGAATCCCAGACTGCAGGCACTGCTACTCAGCACATTCACATTAAAATTTACTGATTACAGCTGACCCTTGAACAGCATGGCTTTGAACTGCCTGGGCCCACTATATGCCAATTTCTTTTGAAAAATACAGTACACTACTATAAATATATGTTCTCTTCCTTATGGCATTTTCTTGTGTTTAGCTTACTTTATTGTAAGAATATAGTATATAATGCACAAGACATACAAGATACATGTTAATCAACATTTTATGTTATTGGTAAGGCTTCCAGTCAACACTAGGCTACTAGTTGTTAGGTTTTGGAACACTCGAAATTATACATGGATTTTTGACTATGCAGGGGGTTAGCACCCTTAATCCCTGCTTTAAGGGTCAACAATATTATATTGTCTCTATTTCACACAAAGACTTTGCAAATATTGATAGAAGCTCAATACATAATCACCAACATCTGTAAAACATAAGTGGATAAGCAAATTGTGACATATCCATATGTTGAGCAATAAAAAGGAATAAAATAGGATTTGAAAATCATCTTCCAAGAGGAACAGCAAGAAAACTGGAAAAAGTTTTCAGACAAAAGTACCCAAAACAAAAGAAAAGCTTTAAACTTTTTCAAGTCTAAGAAAAATAACCAGAGGGCATACAACAGATTGAGAAATATTTATTCAAGAATCTCAGTAATAACAGAGGGAGTCTCTGACATTAAGCCAGAGTCTGTGCCTATTTCTCCCAGCTCTCTGCTGTGAAAGTTCTCTGCTACACAAGTGCTGACTCTCATAAGGAAAAGCAGCTGCCATTATCCCTCCAAGCTCCAGAACTGAGACAAAGAGATTATATCCCAGGTAGTATAAAGGTTGGCCATGATAACTGATGGCTCCCATCTCCCCAACTTGGCTCTGGTTCCACAGTGTGGAGATCTGCCCATGGTGTGGAGATCTGCCCAGGGTGAGCATTGCAGGAAAGAGAAGCATGGAAGCCCTGTCTGAGAAAGGTGATTTTATTTGGAGAACAATGCAAAAACTCTATGTGCAGGGCCTACTATTTGACATGATCAGGGTCAAAGTGGAAATATCTCTAATGATCCTATAAAAATAATATATATATATATATATATATTAAAGGAATACTACGGAAAACTATGTACCAAAAATTAGATAACTCATATGAAAGGGACAGATGCCTAAAAATATACCAATAATAGAAAATCTAAAGACACATATAAGAAATAGACATTGTTAGCATTTTTTTTAAACTTCCCAAAGGAAAACTCCAGGCTCTGATAGCTTCATTGGTAAATTCTGCCAAATGTTTAAAGAAATAGGACCAATTCCTCAAAAACTCTTCCAAGAAATGGAGAAATAGGAAACATTTCACAACTCATTCTATGAGGGCAATTTTACCCTGATACCAAAGCCAGACAAAGACAGCACAAAAATAAAACAAAACAAATAAACAAACAAACAAGCAAACAAACAAACAAAAAAACTATAGACCAATACTTCTCACCAATGAACATTCAACTATACACTACAGAACAGAAACACATTTTAAATGTAAAGACATAGATAGGTTAAATCTGTGAGGATGAAGGAGGAGAACAAAGTCAAAGAACAGACACTACTCAAGTTCAGAACTTAACTATAAAGCTACAGTAACAAAAATAATGTGGTATTAACATATATCAATGGGATGAGAAAGAAGGTCCAGAAATAGACTCACATAAATTTAGGCAACTGATCTTTGAAAGGAGCAAAGATAATGCAGGGGAGCAAAGAGAGTCTATTCCACAAATGCTACTTGAGCAACTGGACATCCATGTGCGAAAAAACAGAGAGAGAGAAGAAGGGAAAGAGAGAAAAAGAGAAAAGAAAAGAAAAGAAAAGAAAAGAAAAAGAGAAACCAACATAAACCTTACACTTTTCACAAAATTTAACCCAAAAGGATCACAGACCTTTTGTGAAGTGAAAAATATAAATCTCCTAGAAGATAACATAGGAAAAAGTCTAGATGACATTGTGTGTGACAGTTACTTTTAAAATACACCACCAAAGGCACAATCCATGAAAGAAATAAATGACAAGCTGTACTGCATGGAAATTTGAACATTTTCTCTGCAAATGACAATGCCAAGAGAATGAGAAGAAAAGTCACACTGGGAAAAAAAATATTTACAAGAGACCTATCTGATAAAGTGTTGCTATCCAGTATACTCAAAGATATCTTTGAACTCAACAACAAAGAAACAACCTGATTAAAAAAAGATCAGCAAGACACCTGATTAAAAACCTCACTAAAGAATACAGGGGTGCCTGGGTGGCTCAGTCAGTTAAACCTCTGCCTTTGGCTCAGATTATGATCCCAGAGTCCTGGGATCGAGCCCCATATCGAGCAGGGAGCCTTCTTCTCCCTCTCCAGCTGCCCTGTGCTTGTGTTCCCTCTCTTGCTATCTCTTTGTCATAAATAAATAAAATCTTTTAAAAAAGAATATATACAGATGACAAATAAGCATGTGAAAAGATGTTCAGCATCATGTATCATCAAAGAATTAAAAATTAAAACTAGATCCGCTATAAACCTACTGGGATTACTAAATCTAAAACAATGATAACATCAAATGCTGGCAAGGATATGGGGCAACAGGGACACTAATCCTGATGGGAATCCAAAATGGTACATCTACTTTGGAAGACAATTTGACAGTTGCTTACAAAACTAAATAAACACTTAACATTCAGTCCACCAACTGTGCTGCTTAGCATTTACCCAAATCCATTGGAACAAAAACTTCCGTACTGAAGATCTCCTTCAGAAGGTGAATGGATAGGGGCGCCTGGGTGATTTAGTGGTTAAGCCTCTGCCTTCGGCTCAGGTCATGATCTCAGGGTCCTGGGATCGAGCCCCGCACTGGGCTCTCTGCTAAGCAGGGAGCCTGCTTCCTTTCCCTCTCTCTGCTTGCCTCTCTGCCTACTTGTGATCTCTCTGTCAAATAAATAAAAAATCTTTAAAAAACTAAACAACAACAACAAAAGAAGGTGAATGGATAAATAGACCATGGTATGTCCAGACAATGAAATATTATTCAGTGCTAAAAGGAAATAAACTATCCGGCTACAAAAAGACATGTAAGAAACTGAAATGCATATAACTAAGGGGAAAAACCAAATGTATGTTGTATGATTCCAACTATATGCCATTCTGGAAAAGGTCAAACTAGGCAATCCATAAAATCAGTAGTTGCCAGAGATTGCACTATTTGGTATTTACCTCAAAGATACAGATGTACTGAAAAGAAGGGCCATCTGTACCCCAATGATCATAGCAGGATTGGTCACAGTTGCCAAACTGTGGAAAGAACCAAGATGCCCTTCAACAGTTGAATGGATAAAGAAGATGTGGTCCTTATATACTATGGAGTATTATGCCTCCAACAGAAAGGATGAATACCCAACTTTTGTATCAACATGGATGGGACTAGAAGAGATTATGCTAAGTGAAATAAGTCAAGCAGAGAGAGTCAATTATCATATGGTTTCTCTTATTTGTGGAGCAAAGGAATAACACGGAGGACACGGGGAGATGGAACGGAGAAGTAAGTTGGGGAAAATTGGAGGGGGGGATGAAAGATGAGAGACTGTGGACTCTGAGAAACAAACTGAGAGTTTTGGAGGGGAGGTAAGTGAGGGGTTGGGTAAGCCTGGTAGTGGGTATTATGAAGGACACATATTGCATGGAGCACTGGGTGTGGTACATAAACAATGAATTCTGGAACACTGAAGAAAAAAAATTAGTAGTTGCCAGGGATTAAGAAAGAGGGGAAAGTAAATAGGCAGAGCACATATGATTTCAGGTTAGTGAAACTATTCTGTATGATACTACAATGGTGAATACATGTTATTATATATTTGTCATAACCTATAGTATATACAACATCAAAAGTGAACTCTAATATAAACAATTGATTTTGAATGAAAGTGATATGTCAGTGTGGGTTCACTGATTGGAAAGATGTATCACTGTGGTATCAAATGTTGACCATGAGGGAAGTTGTGCATATGGTGGGCACTCAGGAGGTATATGAAAACTCTATGTATGTTCCACTAAATTTTGCTGTAAATCTAAAACTATTCTAAAGGAAAAGGCTATTTTAAAAAAATCAAAAAAATAAAAGGACAGAAAAATATAGAAAAGATATATCATATGAACACAGATCAAAAGAAATCATCAGAGGCCATTTTATTATCAAAGTACATTTCAGAGCAAAGAATAATACCAGGGATAAGAATGTCATTTCATGGGGTGCTTGGGTGGCTCAGGCAGTTCAGTGTCTCCTGTAGGCTCAGGTCGAGATCCCAGAATCCTGGGACTGAAGCCACCTCCCCCTGCCACCCAGGTCCTGTGCTCAGTGGGGAATCTGCTTCTCCCTCTCTCCTTTTGCCCCTACCTCACTTAGGCTCTTATATGTGTTCTTTTTCTCAAATAAACAAAATCTTTTAAAAAAATGTCATTTAATATTGAGAAAGAAATCAATTAATCAGGAAGTAGAAAGACAGACTCTTCAATAAATGGTGCTGGGAAAACTGGACAGTGGTATGTAGAAGAATGAAATTCGACCAATCTCTTACACTGTACACAAAGATAAACTCAAAATGTATAAAGAACTCAATGTGAGACAGGAATCCATCAGAATCCTAGAGAAGAACATAGGCAGTAACCTCTTCGATATCAGCCACAGCAACTTTTTTCAAGATATGTCTCCAAAAGCAAAGGAAACAAAAGCAAAAATGAACTTTTGGGACTTCATCAAGATCAAAAGCTTCTGCACAGCAAAGGAAACAGTCAACAAAACAAAAAGGCAACCCACGGAATGGGAGAAGATATTTGCAAATGACAGTACAGACAAAAGGTTGATATCCAGGATCTATAAAGAACTCCTCAAACTCAACACATGCAAAACAGATAATCATATCAAAAATGGGCAGAAGATATGAACAGACACTTCTCCAATGAAGACATACAAATGGCTATCAGACACATGAAAAAATGCTCATCATCACTAGCCATCGGGGAGATTCAAATTAAAACCACATTGAGATATCACCTTACACCAGTTAGAATGGCCAAAATTAGCAAGACAGGAAACAACATGTGTTGGAGAGGATGTGGAGAAAGGGGAACCCTCTTACACTCTTGGTGGGATTCCAAGTTGGTGCTGCCACTTTGAAGAACAGTGTGGAGATTCATCAAGAAATTAAGAATAGAGCTTCCCTATGACCCTGCATTTGCACTGCTGGGTATTTACCCCAAAGATACAGATGTAGTGAAAAGAAGAGCCATCTGTACCCCAATGTTTATAGAAGCAATGGCCATGGTCACCAAACTATGGAAAGAACCAAAATGCCCTTCAACGGAGGAATGGCTAAGGAAGATGTGGTCCATATACACGACGGAGTATTATGCCTCCATCAGAAAGGATGAATACCCAACATTTGTAGCAACATGGACGGGACTGGAAGAGATTATGCTGAGTGAAATAAGTCAAGCAGAGAGAGTCAAGTATCATATGGTTTCACTTATTTGTGGGGCATAACAAATAACATGGAGGACATGGGGAGATGGAGAGGAGAGGGAGTTGAGGGAAACTGGAAGGGGAGATGAACCATGAGAGACTATGGACTCTGAAAAACAACCAGAGGGTTTTGAAGGGGCAGGGGATGGGAGGTTGGGGAACCAGGTGGTGAGTAATAGGGAGGGCATGTATTGCATGGAGCACTGGGTGTGGTGCAAAGACAATGAATACTGTTATGTTGAAAAGAAATTTAAAAAAAAGTGAAAAAATTTTAAAAATGTCATTTCATATTGAGAAAGAAATCAATTAATCAGGAAGTAGTAACAATTTAATTATTTATGTCCCTCATAACAGAATTTAAAGTAAAAACTGAAAGAGTTGCAAGGAGAAATATTTTTTAAAATATAATCAGCAAATTGGAGGGGGAGGTCATACAGAGGATGTGACCACCAGTTCACCCATGAGCTGGACCAGGGCAATTGGAGGTTTCTCACCACCTACCCTGTCCTTGGAATGTGCATTACTTGCCTACCCTACTCCCAGAAGTTACCTGAAGGATACAGCCTTTAGAGAGTGATGTGGTGTTGACACTGTCTGGACAGTATACATGGATGAACCCACTTGAGGCCTCTAAATTAACTTAAAGATTTGGACAGTGGGTACAGAGATCTACTCATCTTGCAGCCACCCATGATGGTGGTTATAGAACACACTGGTCAAGATATGACTTCCCTTGCAACTAGCACTAAAACCTTACTGGAATTTGATGACATAAATTTAGTTAGATAATAAGATTGCAGAAGACATCTTCTTGGTACTTATATGTTAAATGATAAAAATTTAAAACTTCACTAATGTTTAATGCATAGCTGCTTTATATGTGATTTTTCTTATCTCCTTGTTCTGATTTCTAGAATATGGAAAGGTTATTCCCAAGAGATGTCCAACAGAAATTATTATCATAATTCTTGTCCTACCCAGAATACAGAATAGGAAAATTTCACCCAAGGGATTCTTCTAGTGGTGAATATATGTCAGGCTGAGGGAAAGTGCTTCTACAGATACTGTCTCCACCCAACTGTGGATGTCATCTCAAGCATACATCAGAAGAGAAGAGGAAAAAGCAATCTAGTCTTAGAAAAAATTTGTGTTTGGTAAGCTATCTCGTGTTCCCTGTGACTTTCTTCTTTAATTTTTAAAATATCTGTATGCATCTGTATTGCCCATGCCCACCCACGGCAACTTAAGTGTGGCTTGTTTAACTTCTGACCTTTAAAGTGGGTAGTACAGGGGCACCTGGGTGGCTCAGTGGGTTAAACCTCTGCCTTCGGCTCAGATCATGATCTCACAATCCTGGGATCGAGTCCCGCATCGGGTTCTCTGCTTGGCAGGGAGCCTGCTTCCTCCTCTCTCTCTGCCTGCCTCTCTGCCTACTTGTGATCTCTGTCAAATAAATAAATAAATTCTTTTTAAAAAAATAAAGAGGGTAATACAGTTTTTCTCCTCCCATCCTATTCCTATGGGAGCTTCTATGGTTCCATTAACAAAGGTGTACAGACCACCATCATGCAACCCCACAGAGATGTTCTCAGGTCTGTTTTAGATCTCTGTTCTTTGATGGCTACTGGATACTAGCAACTTCCAGCTATCTTGGCTCAAGTGGATCTTGCTATTTAAGAGGATTAAGTTTTTCATATCGGTTAGAGTATTATATGCTAAGATAACTTTTGACATAGAGATAGAAGTAAAAACAGTTATATATCCAGTGAGAAATGATATAATTCAGTTACTAGAGAAGTAAGATAAAACTACAACCTGAAAGAAAAGGAAGGCATCTTAAGCTAGTAGAAGGAACTTGCACTTTCTCCCTGTGCATCTCACCCAGTGTGTATCTCAGGCAATTCATTAAATTATTTGAGTCCAAGTTTCTTTTGTAAAAACATAAATGTTGAGAATCTCAGTTTTAGGATGATTATTGTTTAAAAAATCTTAGTGGATGAACATTGAGTCTAGAAGACCAAGAAAAATGTGTTGCCATATTTAATACTCCTAAAAAAGTAGCTGAATTTGTCTCCTTTCTCTGATTTCTCAATTTTACTAATCCCAAGGTTATCATTACTCCCTTTGTGAAAATTCTCCAAGTTAAAGTTAAGAATTTCAGAGGTGCTTTAATAAAATGTGCTACTGCCTCATGTATGGTTTCTTAAAATGTGAATAATCCCTCTCAGACAAAAGCAGAAGTGAAAAGTAAAAAAGATACAAAGCTACTGAAAGGAGGTAGCAGGTCTGAACTTCTTTTGCATCTGTATAACCTGCTAAGAGTGTGCTTGTTAATTTAGAAAAAAATGTTAAGAGGTATTTTTTTTAAAGGTGGTACCATATGGTAACTAACATAAAAAAAAAAAAAGGTGGTACCATATATTTTATTGACATAAAGTCATTGGGTATTCACTAAGATTGTCCAGTAAGCTCTGGACATTGTACTGCTTTAAGTTGCACTTTAATCAACAAAAAAAGGAAAAAAAAAACCTAGTATTTATTAATCATGCACTGAGTACCCAAAAATTTTAAGTGCTGTCTGTATATTTTCTGACTCTTCATCACAACATGTCTATTATTAGATTGAGTGCTCTCTTTTCACAGATGGGGGAAATGGAAATAGAAATACATTTAGTTCAAGGTCACAAGGTCAACAAGTATTACAGTTAGATTTCAGATCAGATCAGACTGATTAAAAAGTCCATAGTCACTCTACTAGTTGTCCTAATTACTGGATAAATATTAACATGTTTATAATTAATGCACCAATACTATGGAATTTTAATTTCAAAACTCATTAAAAAACAGTAGGATTTTTTATTGGTAAATTGTTTCCTAGCAATGTACATATTGCTATTAGCTATCTTCTATATCATTTATTACAACACACAAAGAATTAGTTATTGACAACTAATCGCAGAAAGGGATTTGTTTTTACAAAAATTAAGTGTCAACGTGAAGTTGAAATTGTTTAAGTTTCTCAGGGGACATAAATATATTAGGTGTAATATCAGGATACTTTCTTTAGAAATCAAGTCCCTACTATGGAAGATATATTTATTTTTAAGTTGTGAGAATACTAACACATTTCCCCAGCAAATGAGTGCTTTGCTTAATTCTTTAGGAATATCTTCTTCATTTCTATCCTATGCTTCTGAGTTCTTAGCACAAGGAAAGGGGAAAATAGTGCTTATGATGAGGTAATGGTTTTTCACTACTCACCTGCTCTCTTTGGCACTAACCTTAAGATTTCAAGGGTAAAAAAGGAAGAGACACATTAAAAAGTGAAAGAAAAAGGAAAGGGAAAGAAATAGTAAAAGAAGAGAGATATAAAACTATCTTTTTATCATCCAATGAGAAAAGGACTCAGTGTACTTAAGGATGAATATAAACAATGTCATTATTATACTTATATAGTATTTGTACAAAATAAGAAATTATAAATATTTATTGGGGTGCCTGGGTGGCTCTGTGGGATAAAGCCTCTGCCTTCCACTCAGGTCATGATCCCAGGATCCTGGGATCAAGCTCTGCATTGGGCTCTCTGCTCAGTGGGAAGACTGCTTCCCCCTCTCTCTGTCTCTGCCTACCTCTCTGCCTGCTTGTGATCTCTGCCTGTCAAATAAATAAATAAATAAATAAATAAATAAAATCTTTAAAAAAAGAAATTATAAATATTTACATATGATATTTAGAGGTATATAACTGATGATCTCTGAAATTTTATCTTTGTGCTCACTCAGAGCTAACAGTCAAAGATGTACTTTACTTCCACAAGTCTACAATTTATTTACATCCTAGAAATGACACATAGATATTTCAAACTTGTATGGCATTATTTGCAAACCTAGGGATTTCTTAGCATCTATGAATAGATAGCTGACCCTTCAAAAATGGAGTCAAAAATTTGTGTACAACTTTTGAATCATCCAAAATTTAACAACTAATAGCCTACTGTTGATCAAAAATCTCTACTGACAACAAAAATATTTTGTATATGTATTATATATTGAATTACCACAATGAAGCTAGAAAAAGGAAAACGTTATTTAAAAAGTCATAAGAAAAAATATACTTATAGTACTGTACCTACTGAAAAAAATCAGCATATAAAAAAAGCCCGCACAGTTCACCTGGGTTGTTCATAACACCTGTGTTGTTCGAAAGTCAACTGTAAATGAACACAAATATTTTATATTGATAAATTTGAATATTTATTATATTTTGGTTATATATTTGCTATCATTCAGATTTCACATTAGACTCTGAGTCGGAGTTATCTTCCTCTTTGGTTAATCCCTTTCTCAGAGAAGTCTCCAAATTTTTTTCTAATACATTTAGTTCACTAAATGCATTTCATTTCATTGTGATCTTGATAATAAATTATGTTCCTGATTTTGCATTTGAATTATCATGCCAAGATATTATAAGGCTTTTTATAACTTCTCTCCAACAGATTGTTCCAATACATATTTATAGTAATAAAATAGTTTTATGACATTTTATAAGGAATAAAATAGTTTCATGACATTCAACGGAGGTTTGAAGGAATCATTATGCATAATACAATGAAACTGTAATTTCGTACCATGTCAATTGCTCTGGATTTGATACCTGCTCACTATAATTTTCTTAAATAGATGACTTAAATTTTAGTTATTTCATGCAATGGTTATTGGTAGTACCCCACTCAGATACTTTTTACTGGAGTGGTGGACTGAAGCTATTTCCAGATGACACCACAACTACTTTTTCTTCTTCTTCTTCTTCTTCTTCTTCTTCTTCTTCTTCTTCTTCTTCTTCTTCTTCTTCTTCTTCTTCTTCTTCTTCTTCTTCTTCTTCTTCTTCTTCTTCTTCTTCTTCTTCTTCTTCTTCTTCTTCTTCTTCTTCTTCTTCTTCTTCTTCTTCTTCTTCTTCTTCTTCTTCTTCTTCTTCTTTCTTCTTCTTCTTCTTCTTCTTCTTTCTTCTTCTTCTTCTTCTTCTTCTTCTTCTTCCTCCTCTTCCTCTTCTTCTTCTTCTTCTTCTTCTTCTTCTTCTTCTTCTTCTTCTTCTTCTTCTTCTTCTTCTTCTTCTTCTTTCTTCTTCTTCTTCTTCTTCTTCCTTCTTTTGTATTTTCTTTAGCTGTGCTGCTTTCCTCACTCACTTCTTATAAGAACACCCTCTCAATAAGTCATTTACATGACAATCCCATCTCAGACTTTGCTTTTTGGAAAGCCAATCTTAGACATTTTGCTTTTTTTAAAAGGCATAATGGTGTGAATATTTTGTCAAGATTTGTCTTCCAAGTTATATTTTCACTTTCAGATATAAATGCTCATTTTCAATGAAACTTAACTTTCAGAAATTAAATTTCAACTGAATTCTAAAAATTAAGTACCCTTTCCAGTGCCACTAATTGACAATCTATCCTTCTCTCTAGGTTATTTCAGAGGACACACTGAATAAAATGGATAAAGGAAATGTGTCTATAGTGTCAGAATTTGTGCTTCTGGGACTTTGCCACTCATGGAATATGCAGATCTTATTCTTAATAATATTTTTAATACTTTACCTGATTATCATATCTGGAAATATTTTCATTATGATGCTAATCATCACTGACCCCCATCTTCATTGCCCCATGTACTTCTTGTTGGCCAACCTGTCCTTTGTTGATATGTGGCTTTCTTCAGTCACCACTCCAAAGATGATCACAGACTTTCTTAGGGAGAACAAGACTATTTCCTTTGGAGGGTGTATGTGCCAGATCCTCTATGTACATTTTGTTGGAGGGGGTGAGATGGTGCTGTTAGTGGTAATGGCTTATGACCGCTTTGTAGCCATCTGCAAGCCACTGCACTATTCAACTATTATGAGCCTGCAAAAATGCACTGGGCTGGTGGTGACTTCCTGGACCATCGGCTTTGTGCATGCCATGAGTCAAATGGCTGTGATTGTGCAATTGCCCTTCTGTGGCCCCAGGGAAATTGACAGCTTCTTCTGTGACATACCCCTGGTAATCAAGCTTGCCTGCATAGATTCCTACAATTTGGGAATATTAATGAACACTGACAGTGGGGTTCTGGCCATGACCTGCTTTATTCTGTTGTTGATATCCTATACCTATATTCTTCTTACTATCCGCCAAAGCTCTAAAGCTGGTGCATCTAAGGCACTATCTACCTGTACTGCCCACATCACAGTGGTGGTGCTTTTCTTTGGGCCTTGCATCTTCATCTACGTGTGGCCACTCAGCATCACCTGGGTGGACAAATTTCTTGCTGTGTT
This sequence comes from Meles meles, assembly GCF_922984935.1. Lineage (NCBI taxonomy): Eukaryota > Metazoa > Chordata > Mammalia > Carnivora > Mustelidae > Meles > Meles meles. Next base: position 55,613,764 of record NC_060071.1, read on the forward strand.
TTACTCTGTTATTACACCACTCCTAAACCCAGCTATTTATACCCTGAGAAATAAAGAGATAAAAGATGCCATGAAAAGATTCAGACATTACTACATGGATTCCAAGGGAAATACTTAATGCCCAGAAAACTTACTGTAAGCACTTCAAATTGATAATACACTGACCTTGTAAAATAGGTTGAAAATCTAGGAATTCAGTTTATTTCTATATGTTATGGCTGTCTCCAAGAGCAGGAATAGGGTTAATATAATTTTAAAAATCACATTTATTTACTCAACTAGTAGAACACCACCAAAATATATTCTTAAAACCCAAACATTAGTGATCCTTCTTTCTTTATTTTTTTTGCCTTTAATTTATTTATTTTTTCAGCATAACAGTATTCATTGTTTTTGCACAACACCCAGTGCTCCATGCAAAACGTGCCCTCCCTATTACCCACCACCTGTTCCCCAACCTCCCACCCCTGACCCTTCAAAACCCTCAGGTTGTTTTTCAGAGTCCATAGTCTCTTATGGTTAGCCTCCCCTTCCAATTTTTTTTTTTTATACACATATAATGTATTTTTATCCCCAGGGGTACAGGTCTGTGAATCGCCAGGTTTACACACTTCACAGCACTCATGATAGCACATACCCTCCCCCAATGTCCATAACCCCCTCCCCCTCTCCCAACCCTACCTCCCCCCAGCAACCCCCAGTTTGTTTTGTGAGATTAAGAGTCATTTAGGGTTTGTCTCCCTCCCAATCCCATCTTGTTTAATTCGACCACTTCCTTACACCACACACGAAAATAGACTCAAAATGGATGAAGGACCTCAATGTGAGAAAGGAATCCATCAAAATCCTTGAGAAGAATGCAGGCAGCAACCTCTTCGACCTCAGCCGCAGCAACATCTTCCTAGGAACAATAACAAAGGCAAGGGAAGCAAGGGCAAAAATGAACTATTGGGATTTCATCAAGATCAAAAGCTTTTGCACAGCAAAGGAAACAGTTCACAAAACCAAAAGACAACTGACAGAATGGGAGAAGATATTTGCAAACGACATATCAGATAAAGGGCTAGTATCCAAAATCTATAAGGAACTTAGCTAACTCAACACCCAAAGAACAAACAATCCAATCAAGAAATGGGCAGAGGACATGAACAGACATTTCTGCAAAGAAGACATCCAGATGGCCAACAGACACATGAAAAAGTGCTCCACGTCACTCGGCATCAGGGAAATACAAATCAAAACCACAATGAGATATCACCTCACACCAGTCAGAATGGCTAAAATTAACAAGTCAGGAAATGACAGATGCTGGCGAGGATGTGGAGAAAGGGGAACCCTCCTCCACTGTTGGTGGGAATGCAAGCTGGTGCAACCACTCTGGAAAACAGCATGGAGGTTCCTCAAAATGTTGAAAATAGAACTACCCTATGACCCAGCAATTGCACTACTGGGTATTTACCCTAAAAATACAAACGCAGTGATCCGAAGGGGCACGTGTACCCGAATGTTTATAGCAGCAATGTCTACAATAGCCAAACTATGGAAAGAACCTAGATGTCCATCAACAGATGAATGGATAAAGAAGAGGTGGTATATATACACAATGGAATACTATGCAGCCATCAAAAGAAATGAAATCTTGCCATTTGCGACGACGTGGATGGAACTAGAGGGTATCATGCTTAGTGAAATAAGTCAATTGGAGAAAGACAACTATCATATGATCTCCCTGATATGAGGACATGGAGAAGCAACATGGGGGGTTAGGGGGATAGGAGAAGAATAAATGAAAGTGATCCTTCTTTCTGAGGGAATTATCTAATCAGCCTTCCTGTGCCTTTAACTATGTTAAATGAAAACCTAAAATTCATTGCACAAAGCCATCCACCCATCCTGATGGATAGTGTATCTTAATAAACCTTCTCCTAACTTTATTTGAGAAGTATTCCTCTGACATTGACTTCTTGGGGAGGGGAGGCGAACCATAAGAGACTATGGACTCTGAAAAACAACCTGAGGGTTTTGAAGGGTCAGGGGTGGGAGGTTGGGGCAACCTGAGGGTTTTGAAGGGTCAAGGGTGGGAGGTTGGGGGAACAGGTGGTGGGTAATGGGGAGGGCACGTTTTGCATGGAGCACTGGGTGTTGTGCAAAAAGAATGAATACTGTTACGCTGAAAAAATAAATAAAATGGAAAAAAAAAAGTTCCTTTAACCCTAAAAAAAAAAAAAAAAAAAAAAAAAAAAGACTTCTTCCCTCAAAACTTCACCTAACCTCTTGTCAAGAGGCAACTGAATTATTTTTTAACTTAACTTCCTACTCATATACTATGAGGAAGGTGTGGGAGAAAAAAATAGAGATAATGCAATGAAAGTGGAAAATATGTAGGGAATAGGAATGGAGGGTATTCTGTGTTTCATTTCCATTAACTCAGTACCCATAAAAAATGGTAAAAGCTACAATTTCCCTTGGCTATCTTAGTCTTAAGAACTAATATTTATTATGCCTTATACTGTTATTAACCATTTGTGTGAAAGTCATGAAATGTAAGCTCAACGGCAAGAGCCATGCTTTTGCCTGATTAATTTCTTAAATGGCAGTACCTAATACATGGGTTAATATATAGTAAACAATAGATTTTAATGAACATATAAAGGACAGTTTTTCCATTCAAAATTCATAACATGTATTGATTATGGCATACTGATGTGCAGTCTTTTGTCATTAAAAAAATTCCTAGGTTTCAACTTACAACTAAAATTTACCTTCTTTCTTGCAGAATTATAAATTAAGTGGATTGAAATTCATTTCTAAGAATCAACAATAAAAGTCATAAAATAAGTATTTGATACATGTACAGTTTTTTTTCTCTTAACATGGAAACAAAATACAACAAAGTGACAAAAATAATGCACTTATCCTTGAATGTCTACCCTATGCCTTTGTGTTATATACATTAATTTAAATGTTATTATTATTTCCAATGTATGACTAAGAAAATGAGACTCATATATGTGAATTAAAGTTCCTCAAGATAACACAGCCTTATTTTTTTCTTCACTCAGGATTCAAAGATCAATTTTAATTCCAAGACTGTTCATTTAATAAATAACACTACCCAATATGATAGAAAATTATTTCCAACAAAGAAAGTGAAGAGTAAAATATGTCAAGAATACCAGAGTATTTCTATTAACCTAACAAAATAAATAATATATTGGAAATAGCATAATTTACAATCAATTTGACCACGCAATATAAACTGGGACTGAGAGAAACATCACCTAAAGACAAGCCCACACACAAATGATAGAAAAGTATTTAGAGTCAACCATTTAGTTGTCTCTATCTTGGCCTGTAGGCTCAATTCATTCTCATGAGTACACCATTCATTCACTATACTATCACCACTGTATGGTTTTAAGCAATCTTTTTTTCTGCCCAGAATACTGAGAATCTTTTTTCTCTGTCTATCCTTATTAGGTAAACCTGAGTGTTACATATGATTTTTACTGATTTCCTAATATTACAAAAGTATAAGGGTTTAAGAATATAATCTGCCATAACAAAATCCAAGATCTACATGCTCTCAACTCAAACGTTTTAGTCACTTTCTTCCATGCTATCCAAGTTTAGTATTTACGTATTTATCTCCTTAATTCTGACTGGCTGCTATTGGAATCATTTTCACAGACATTAATCTAGAGGACTTATAGTTATAGTTATGCATACTCTCTAGTCAAACTAAATGGCCAATGATCAGTCTTAATTTCCATTTAATGAAAATATCGTCTACTCTGGTGGAAGCATATCTTCCTTAGGCACAAAGACCTCCAACACAGTAGAGCTTAGAGCGATACAGAAGAGAAGCAAAAATTTTTGAGTGAGTTGTTATGTGTAACAGTGAGAGGATCTACCATTTCTACAGTTTGATACCCAAATTCAGAGAATAAAGATCTCATCTTTGAAAAGAGCCATAAAGTCTTCAGTATACCATTCTACCATTCTATTAGACCATTTGTTTGTGAGTGAACAAGTGTTAATATCAGTGCATTCCATGGTCATGAGACCACTGCTGAACTTGTTTGGTTATAAAATAAATTCCCTGATCAGATGCAGTGTTATACAGAATACCACCATTGCGATAAAGCATTTTTAAAATCTATGGATGGTAGAGTAGCCTATGATATTTAGTTAGGAAAAAACTGCATACCCATAATACATGTTCATTTCAGTGGTCAAAATTGTACTTCTTCAACAATGGGAATGTCTCAACACATTTTTTTAAGAAGTTATTTATTTGATATAGAGAGAGAGAGGATAAGCAGTGTGCAGCAGAAGGAGAAGGAGAAAGAGGCTCCTCACTGAGCAAGAAGCCCAATGCAGGACTGGATCCCAGGACCCTGTGATCATGACCTGAGCCCAAGGCAGATGCTTAACTGACTAAGCCACCCAGGAACACTCTCAGTAAAATTAACTTACCACCAGGACATTGGCGGATCCCCACAGTAAATTGTGCCACTTAGTTGCTCAACATTAAAGGGGCAAATCATACTAACAGCCAGATCAAGCTTTGTAAGGAATTCCAGGTTGTGTAGCAATGAATGATCTCCAACCCTGGTCATTTTGCATAGGAACTCATTTGTCAAGCACTGAGACGGCTGAAGAAAGAGGTTAACGTGGTCATAATTTGTTATTTGTCTATCTTACTTCTAAAATTTCCTCTCTAGTAGATGCCCAGAAGTATATATTCACATGGGACGTCTATATTTTCATAACCTGTGCCCATTCTGAGAGATGTATCACCAGAACTCTCCCCCAGGAATTCTCTGTCAGTAGACTTCCAATTCTATTGATTATAAGCCCTGACTATCTAATCACACCATTAGTAACTATTCATGGACAAATATATATCCATGCTTCTAGTCAAACAAAGTGGACAACCAAAGGTACTGCTTGAAATTCTTCCCAATGGGGGAATTTCTCCCATTTGACATTTGACAGAAGGAACCAGACAAGAAGAACCCTCCTGAGATCATAAACCTGGGAAACAGGAAGGCTATTTATGTGCTGAGCTGCACCCACTCAAGAGTAATAAGGCCAGCTTGAAAGCATCTCCCAAGCCAATGAAAGATGAAGGTTCATAGGCACGGGGATTGAAGCACAACTTCTGAAGAAACACTGCCTGAAAAATAAGCCACTCTGATCTAGAAGCAAATCCTAGGAAGCCAGCGTTTAAAAAACAAAACAACAACAAAAAAATCACATACATTTATGGAAGTTTGGAAGGCTCTAAGCATGTTAAATCCAAATATGTTTCCACTTCTTACAAAGCAATGCCCTTAATTTCACAAATTAAATTGTAATTCTGCAAGCAACAAAATTAAATCTTGTGGTTGATTTCAGCAAGATTACACCTGTAACTACAAAAACAAGATATTTAAAAGCTGCCATAAGGTTTTTCTAGTTCTCGGATTGTAACTTGAAATGAATTTCTAAAAATCTGAGTTTGTCATTTCTTTCTATAAGTATTCAGAAGAATCCATCACACACTGTGCTCCTTATCTGCAATTAATGTTATTATTAAGTAACAAAATGACCAAGTACAACAGCCACACTTGCTTCAGTTGGCACTTCAATACAATCAACACAATTATTCATAAGGCCACTACTTGTTGGTAATGGGCTTACTAGCATGCCATTTCACGTTGACAAGAATTTCAGACTGAGTCCATTCCCAAGCACAAGACCAAGCTAATTCCCAAACCCCATCCTTAAGGATCTACTTCCTGGGACCATTCTGTTACAAATTTATGAATTAGGAGACAAAAGACATATCTGTTCTTTCAATAAAATAATATCATTTAAAGATGTATAAGCAGGTAATGAATAATGAAAAATAATAAACTTTTTAAAACACTAAGAGGTCATTTTAAAAGCAGCCAAAGGACAAAAAAGAGGGGGGGGCTCAGGGCTGGAGGAATAAAGGGGAGAATCCAGCATTATTAAAACTTAGAAGCTTAGAAAAGAACTCCACAGACTTGAAACTAAGACCTATGAAAAGAGGTCTGTAGCTGGTGCTACTTCTCTGAAACAGTTTCTGTAGAATATCAATTCATTCTCATAACATGTTACAGATATAATGTGTAACTTTTGTAAAACATTTAGCAGTGTCTTACACATAGTAAACATATATACTACAACAGCTACCAGAGGTCATCCATTATTGTTAGCATAAAGTTCGAAACTTGATGTTTTTCAAGATCTAAAGGCCCTGCATAAGGTGGTTTCTTTCTACAGAAACATCCCCAAAATGCTCTCCTCATCATCATCTCAGTTTCTTCAGGCCATGGATAAAGAACACAAACAAATAAAAACAACAACCACAGTTGATACAATCCAATATATAGCATATTCCCAAAGAACATATATATTTATTATTTGCTGTCTGTTAATTCCAGGCAATGGTTTCTTTAAAACAAAACCCAAAGCACAATCCACAAAGAATAAAACAGATACACTGGACTTCATCTAAACTATTTGTGTGTCAAAGAATACACTCAAGAAAGTGGAAATAAAACGTACAAATGAGAGGAAGTAGTGAGGAAGAGTGATATCTCTGATGAGGGTCTCGTAGTCCATTGAATGGTGGCCCTCAAAAAAGATGTGTCTATATACTGCATCACAACTTCTAAAACTGTTAATGTGACCTTAATTTGAAAAAAGAAAAAGTCTTTGCAAATGTAATAAGTGTTTTGAGATAACATTATTTTGGAGAAAGTAGGTAGGCTCTAAATCTAGTAACAATTATCCAAATAAGAGACAAAGGAGCAAAGTTAAAGAATACAGAGGGTAAGACCATGTGAAGATGTAAATCCAGGATGAAGTTATGTAGTCACAAGTCACAGAATACCTGGAGCCAGCAGATGCTGGAAGTGGCAAGGAAGGATTCTTCCCTAGAGCCTTAGGAGGGAGCATAGCCCTGCCAATGCATTGATTTCAAACTTCTAGCTTCGAAAATTGCATTGACTTTCTGTTTTAAACTACGAAGATGATGGTAATTTGTTATGGCAGCCCTAGAAAATGAATACAGGTCTAAAAATAAAGAACACTTAAAACTCAACAATAAAAACAATCTAATTTTAAAATCAATGCGATATTTGAAAATACATTTCTCTTGAGAAGTTAAACAAATGGCCAACCAAGAAGCACATGAAAAGATGTAACATCATTAGTCACTAAAGGAATACAAATCAAAAACTGCAATGTAATCTCACTTCACATCCACTGGTTTGGCCATAATAAAAAATAATAAAATAACAAGTACTGGTGACAACATGGAGAAATGGGAATGGGCATACACTGCTGGTGGGAATGGAAAATGGTGCAGCCCCTGTGTAAATAATCTCACAGTTCCTCAAAACGCTAAACATAAAGTTACAATGTGACACATAGTTATATAACTACTATATATAACCCATATAAGCTCCACTCAAGAGAGCTGAAAACAGGTGTTCAACAAAAAATTGTGCACAAATAAGTGAGACCATATGACATGTTACACCGAAAATAAATAAATTTTAAAAACACGTATTTAAAAAAAAGAAAAAGAAAAAGGGGGGCACCTGGGTCACTCAGTGAGTTAAAGCCTCTGCCTTCAGCTCAGGTCATGATCCCAGGGTCCTGGAATCGAGCCCAGCATCGGGCTCTCTGCTCAGCGGGGAGTCCGCTTCCTCCTCTCTCTCTGCCTGCCTCTCTGCCTACTTTGATCTCTGTCTGTCAAATAAATAAATAAAACATTAATAAAAAGAAAAAGGATAAAATGAAAAAAAAATTGTGCATAAATGTTTGTAGAAACACTTTCACAACAGCCAAAGGTAGAGAAAACCCAAACTTTCACCAACTGATGAATGGATAAACAAAATGTGGCATTTTCACATAATGGAATATTATTTAGCCATAAAAGAAATGAAATTCTTATACATACTACAAAATAGATGAAACTTCAAAACATTATGCTCAGTGAAAGAAGCCACACACTCAAAAAACTATGTAAGATTCCATTTATATAAAATGTCCAGAAAAGTCAAATCCATAGAGACAGAAAGTAGATTCACGGTTGCCAGGAGGTAAGAGGAGAAGGGAACTGGGATTGACTATTAAAAGGTATGAGGTTTATTTTCAGTAATGAAAATGTCCTAAGAAATAGAAAATAGGAAGAGTTACCTTGGTCAAAAGTTATAAAATCTTTACTATTAGGCACTATGTGCTTTTAAGAATTCATTCATTCAATGAGTTTTCATTACCCACCTACTGAACATACTATTAAAATACTATACATATACTATGTCAAGTTCTGGTATAAAAGTCCCACCCGCCTTCAGGAAGTATACTCCTTAGTGAAGGAACTACATTAAACAACCAATCACTGGTGTTTCCAGTTATGTTACATGTATATTTGAAAAATGTATTGTATTATTATTCTATAAAATCTGATCAATATTCATAGACCCAAAATATCTACCTTTATATAATTGTATTATTTGAAAAAATTTTTTTCTGCTTCTCCTTCTCCTTCTAGCCCTCCACCCTACTTGTGCTCTCTTGTGCATGCTCTCTTAAATAAATAAATAAATAAATAAAATCTTTTAAAAAATGAAGTTCCTTATTTTTTTTTTTAATCCAAGTAACTCTATTTTTTATGTACTATTTTTGTTTATGTTTTTGTTTGAGGGGACTTTTTTTTTCTATGTTATTCACCATACAGTACATCATTAGTGCTCCATGCAATACGTGCCCTCCTTAATACCCAACACTAGGCTAACCCATGCCCCCAATCCCCACCCCTCTGAAACCCTCAGTTTGTTTCCTGTACTCCATAGTCTCTAATAGTTTGTCTCCCCCTTCATTTTTCCCTTCCTTCTCCTAATGTCCTCCATGCTATTCCTTATATTTCACATATAAGTTACACTATATGACAATTGTCTTTCTCTGTTTATTTCACTTAGTATAATTTCCCCCAGTTCCATCCATGTCAGTGCAAAAGGTGGGTTTTCAACCTTGATGATGGCTGAGTAATATTCCATTGTAAATATGGACCACATCTTCTCTATCCATTCGTCTGTTGAAGGGCATCCCGGCTCCTTCCACAGTTTGACTATTGTGGACACTGCTGTTATGAATACTGGGGTGCATGTGCTAAGATACCTTAGAATAAACCTAACCGAAGAGGTAAATGATCTATACTCCGGGAAATACAGAACACTCATGAAAGAAATCAAAGATGACAGAAAAAGATAGAAAAACATTCCATGCTCATGGATCGGAAGAATAAATATTGCTAAAATGTCTATGCTGCCCAGAGCAATCTATACTTTTAATGCCATCCTGATCAAAATACCATCAGCATTTTTCAAAGTGCTGAAACAAACAATCCTAAAATGTGTATGGAACCAGAAAAGACCCTGAATTGTCAAGGAAATGCAGAAAAAGAAAAACAAAGCTGAGGGCATCACGTTTCCTGATTTCAAGCTATATTACAAAGTTGTAATCACCAAGACAGCATGGCAATAGCATAAAAACGGACACACAGATCAATGGAACAGAGTAGAGAGCCTGGATATGGACCCTCAACTTTATGGTCAAATAATCTCATACAAAGCAGGAAAAAATATTCAGTGGAAAAAAAGACAGTCTCTTCAATAAATGGTTCTGGGAAAATTAGACAGGTACATACAACAGAAGAATGAAACTCAACCACTCTCCTACACAAAACATAAACTCACAAAAACATAAACTCAAAATGGATGAAAGACCTCAATGTGAGACAGGAATCCATCAAAATCCTAAAGGAGAACATAAACAGTAACCTCTTTAACATCAGTTACAACAACTTCTTTCAAGACACATCTCCAAAGGCAAGGGAAACAAAAGCTAAAATGAATTTTTCGGACTTCAAGATAAAAGGCTTCTTCATAGCAAAGGAAACAAGTCAACAAAATAGCATTTCTTTTATGTATCTTTCCCTTTCTTTTATTTTAGCCAACCTATAGTGTGACATTCAAAGGGAGTTTCTTATAGCTTATACTTGGATGTTATTTTATCCATTCTGGCAATCTCTGCCTTTTAATTGGTATATTAATTAAGACCATTTATATAAATGATATGCTTGGGCTTAAGTATTTTTATTTTCAACTGTTGATTTCCCACTTGACCTGTCTCAGATTGAACACTAATAGGCATTAGTAAGCAATACATTTGTCTTACTTTGTTTATACTCTTGCTTTTGCTTTGCTTCTTTGTTATTATTAACATGTCCTTTATAATATTGTCTCCTTTATTTGCCATTCTTAATTTTTTGAGATTTATTTTTTTTGGTATAAAACTTTATAACTTATTTTATCATCTATCTTTCTGTAATACGCTTAGTTACCTCACACACATACACAAATGGGCTTCAATTTTTGGGTTGCCAGTTCCATTATATTTTCTGACTCCTACCTACTGCTGATGAGAAAAGTCAACAAACCATTCCAGTTTTTACCTATCTTCCCCATTAAAAATGTTTAATCAGAGAATTAACCCTTCCATACTATTTTTTCATGTGTAGTTTCATCTTTAGATCTTAGGTTTGTAATACAATATATTAAATTCTAAGCAACAGAATAGCTGAAGGGTCTCCTAATAGTTCTTAATTGCATGGAGAATCCTCTAGAAATCTTACACATAAAACATGCTATAAAAGCTTACAGATGTCTTTTGGTTTTGTTAACTGTTTCCTTTGCTGTGCAAAAGCTTTTGATCTTGATGAAATCCCAATAGTTCATTTTTGCCCTTGCTTCCCTTGCCTTTGCCGATGTTCCTAGGAAGATGTTGCTGTAGCTGAGGTCGAAGAGGTTGCTGCCTGCATTCTCCTCAAGGATTTTGATGGATTCCTTTCTCACATTGAGGTCCTTCATCCATTTGGAGTCTATTTTCATGTGTGGTGTAAGGAAGTGGTCCAATTTCATTTTTCTGCATGTGGCTGTCCAATTTTCCCAGCACCATTTATTGAAGAGGCTGTCTTTTTTCCATTGGACATTCTTTCCTACTTTGTCAAAGATTAGTTGACCATAGAGTTGAGAGTCTATTTCTGGGCTCTCTAAAAAAGACAACTGACAGAATGGGAGAAGATATTTGCAAACGACATATCAGATAAAGGGCTAGTATCCAAAATTTATAAGGAACTTAGCTAACTCAACACCCAAAGAACAAACAATCCAATCAAGAAATGGGCAGAGGACATGAACAGACATTTCTGCAAAGAAGACATCCAGATGGCCAACAGACACATGAAAAAGTGCTCCACATCACTCGGCATCAGGGAAATACAAATCAAAACCACAATGAGATATCACCTCACACCCGTCAGAATGGCTAAAATGAACAAGTCAGGAAATGACAGATGCTGGCGAGGATGCGGAGAAAGGACAACCCTCCTCCACTGTTGGTGGGAATGCAAGCTGGTGCAACCACTCTGGAAAACAGCATGGAGGTTCCTCAAAATGTTGAAAATAGAACTACCCTATGACCCAGCAATTGCACTACTGGATATTTACCCTAAAGATACAAACGCAGTGATCCGAAGGGGCACGTGTACCCGAATGTTTATAGCAGCAATGTCTACAATAGCCAAACTATGGAAAGAACCTAGATGTCCATCAACAGATGAATGGATAAAGAAGAGGTGGTATATATACACAATGGAATACTATGCAGCCATCAAAAGAAATGAAATCTTGCCATTTGCGATGACGTGGATGGAACTAGAGGGTATCATGCTTAGTGAAATAAGTCAATTGGAGAAAGACAACTATCATATGATCTCCCTGATATGAGGACGTGGAGATGCAAATGGGGGGTTAGGGGGATAGTAGAAGAATAAATGAAACAAGATGGGATTGGGAGGGAGACAAACCATAAATGACTCTTAAACTCAGAAAACAAACTGGGGTTGCTGGGGAGAGGTGGTGTTGGGAGAGGGGGAGGGGGTTATGGACATTGGGGAGGGTATGTGCTATGGTGAGTGCTGTGAAGCGTGTAAACCTGGCGATTCACAGACCTGTACCCCTGGGAATAAAAATACATTATATGTTTATAAAAAAAAAAATTGGAAGGTGAGGCAAACCATAAGAGACTATGGACTCTGAAAAACAGCCTGAGGGTTTTGAAGGGGCGGGGGTGGGTGGTTGGGGGAACCAGGTGGTGGGTAATAGGGAGGGCACGTATTGCATGGAGCACTGGGTGTTGTGCAAAAACAATGAGTACTGTTACACTGAAAAAAATAAATAAATTTTAAAAAATCTTACAGATGTAAAATCACTTTCTTTCACCCTTATATACTTGAAAAATAGATTGGCTATACATTATTTTTTTCCATTTAAATTCAATTAGTCAACATATAGTACCTTATTAGTTTCAGATGTAGAGTTCAAGAATTCATCAGTTGTATATAACACCCAGTGCTCATTACATCACATGCACTTCTTAATGTCCATCACCTGGTTATCCCATCTCCCACCAACCTCCCCTCCAGCAACCCTCGGTTTTCCTCCTAGAGTTAAGAGTCTCTCATGTTTTTTTTTTTTCCCTCTCTGATGACATACGTTAATTTTTAAAGATTTTTAAAAATTTATTTAATAGACAGCGATCACAAGTAGGCAAAGAGGCAGACAGAGAGAGGTGGGGAGGGGGGGAGCAGGCTCCCCACTGAGCAGAGAGCCCAATATGGGCCTCAATCCCAGGACCCTGAGATCATGACCTGAGCTGAAGGCAGAGGTTTTAACCTACTGAGCCACCCAGGTGTCCAACATACATTGATTTTTATATCACATTTTATTTCCTTGAATCTTTTGGAAATGTAGCTCTATTGACACCTTTCTTTGTATACTACTATCAAGAAGTCAGATGCCAATATGATTTGCTCTCCTATTTAGGTTGTTCAGGTATTTTGATGGGAGGCTCAGAAGATACTATATTTTATTTATTTATTTATTTATTTATTTATTTATTTTTAAAGAATTTATTTATTTATTCAACAGAGAGAGATTACAAGTAGGCAGAGTCAGGCAGAGAGAGAGAAGGAAGCAGGCTCCCCGCTGCGCAGAGAGCCCGATGTGGGGCTCGATCCCAGGACCCTGAGATCATGACCTGAGCTGAAGGCAGAGGCTTTAACCCACTGAGTCACCCAGGTGCCCCTTATTTATTTATTTTTTTATTATTTTTTAAACAGTATTTTTTTAAAGATTTTTATTTATTTATTTATTTGACAGACAGAGATAACAAGTAGGCAGAGAGGCAGGCAGAGAGACAGAGGAGGAAGCAGGCTCCCCGCTGAGCAGAGAGCCCGATGCGGGGCTTGATCCCAGGACCCTGAAATCATGACCTGAGCCGAAGGCAGAGGCTTTAACCCACTGAGCCACCCAGGTGCCCAGAAGATACTATATTTTAAATATGTAAAAATTTTATTAGGCTATGCCTTGGAACTAAACATACCAATTATCCCAAGTTCACTGCAAGCTATTTCATTATATAGATTCTGGCCTTTTATTTGACACATTAATAAAAGTTTGAAATGTTAATTCTGTTATATTGTCTCATTTTCAAATTATAGAAATACTGAGAATCACTTGTCTGGTTCTATACAACTTTCTAAAAAAAAAATCTCCATATTTAATGAGGTTTAATTTTCTTGGTTCTTTTAATATTTTTATCCTGTATCCTTCATTGTAATTTTGGCCATTCTGTTCTTCTTTGGGTATCTAGTAGCTGATTCCTCATTGATTGATGCCCAGCAAAATTATCTTTAGAGCAAACTAATAACTCCAACCAGTGTCCTTTATACTTCATTTCTTCACAATAAGACAAACCTCACACAAATTTTAATAGCTGAAGTTTGAGTGATTTCACAATGTTTCATACTGCAACATATAATAATATGACTTTGGAGTTAGACTGAATTAAGTATTTTATTCCCTGAATAACCCAGGAGCATAAGGGAACATATGTATGATTCCAAAATTTCAAGCAAGTGAAAACTTGCCCAGATCTATTCTGTAAAGTCTCTTGTTTATTGTTTTTTTTTTTGTTTTTTGTTTTTTTCCCCCGTTTTTTTTTTGGAAAAGGAGTTTGTGGGGTTTTTTTGTTTTTCATCATGATAAGTATACTTTTTAATCATTCATCTCCCACCCACCTTTCCTCTGGTAACCATCTGTTCATTCTCTACAGTTTAAAGAGTCTATTTCTTGGTTGTCTCTTTTTTTTCCCTTTTGCTCATTTGTTCCCTACATTCCATATATAAATGAGATAATATTATATTTGTGTTTCTCTAACTGACTTATTTCACTTAGCATTATACTCTCTAGTTCTGTCCAGGTTGTTGCAACTAGTGGGATTTCATTCTTTTTGATGGCCATATAATATTCCATTGTAATATATACCACATCTTATTTACCCATTCATTTATCAAATGAAACCTGGACTGCTTTGATAGTTTGGTTAATGTAAATTATAATTTAGTTTTTTTTTTGTTTTTGTTTTTGTTTTAAATTTTATTCCATTTTATTTATTTTTTCAGCGTAACAGTAGTCATTCTTTTTGCACAACACCCAGTGCTCCATGCAAAACATGCCCTCCCCATTACCCACCACCTGTTCCCCCAACCTCCCACCCCTGACCCTTCAAAACCCTCAGGTTGTTTTTCAGAGTCCATAGTCTCTTATGGTTCGCCTCCCCTCCCCAATGTCCATAGCCCGCTCCCCCTCTCCCAATCCCACCTCCCCCCAGCAACCCCCAGTTTGTTTTGTGAGATTAAGTCATTTATGGTTTATCTCCCTCCCAATCCCATCTTGTTTCATTTATTCTTCTCCTATCCCCCTACCCCCCCATGTTGCTTCTCCATGTCCTCATATCAGGGAGATCATATGATAGTTGTCTTTCTCCGATTGACTTATTTCACTTGTTCAAATTTTTTTCTCTGAGTTTCAGTTGGCCTTTACTCTTTATTGCTAAATTTTTAGTCATTTTCAGTCTAAGATTTTGAATTTCTGTTTCAGATGTTCTTATATATCTTGTACTGCAGATTTAATGGTATTTCATTTATGATTCAATATCATCATATATTTTTCTCTGCTTTATGGCTGGAAGCAATCTCAGCTTGTACCCAGGTTCCAAAAGAAATAGATTTTAACAGATAATTAAACCGACATTTCAGGTTGCCTCATAAATAACTCTCATTAAATTTTCAAATTGGGGAATTGTGCCTAAAAAACTCACGAGTTTTAGCCTCAGAAGGAATATTTATCTTTAAAGCTAGAAGATAGGGGTGCCTGGGTGGCTCAGTGGGTTAAGCTGCTGCCTTCGGCTCAGGTCATGATCTCAGGGTCCTGGGATCGAGTCCCGCATCCGGCTCTCTGCTCAGCAGCGAGCCTGCTTCCCTCTCTCTCTCTCTGCCTGCCTCTCAGTCTACTTGTGATCTCTCTCTGTCAAATAAATAAATAAAAAAAAAATCTTAAAGCTAGAAGATATATCATGTTTAATTTTTAACCATGAAAGGAGGAGAAATTATGGAAGATATTTCCTTCTGCACAATCATAGATTATAAACAAGAAACACAATATGAAATACATAGGGAAGCAAATTCCATCTCATTATAAGCAAAAAAAAAAAATTCAGCAAGTAAACTTTTTCAAAAGGCATTGTTTTGCTTCATTGGGTAATAAACTGTCAGGGCCACAAACCTAGAAGCAGAGGCTTAATGCTTGAGCATGGAGTGGTGTTCAGGAATGCATTGTATCCATGGTTGAGCGATACTGGATAGGAGTTCCTTCTTTTTAATTTAACTTTTCTAAATCCCATTACCATTCTACTCTTTTTAATGAACATAATTTCTTAATTCATATCTTTTTACTGTCACTATATATTTAAAGGGATTAGTTAAAAGCAAAGTTGTGAGGAAAAAAGAAATAACTTTGCCCCCTTAGCAACCAGATGCTAATATGATTTCAAACACTAATAACTTTAACTATTTGTTTATCCACTATATTATTTTCTGCATATATAAGTGAGATAATATTTAATCTATGACAAAAATTGTATTCATATAATTGAGTATATCTATTAACATAAATAAAGGAAAATAACAGAATCTTGAATTAATATAAGAAAATACTGATTTGCTTGCCAAAAATAACTTACAAGAACCAATCATTCTCTTTATATGAGAATATTTTTCAACTCAGTGACAGAGAAAAGTATCAGCTACACCAGTAGCTGTGCAAATACACCTTGAAATTCATAAAACTTTCCAAGATTCTATAGACTAGTCAATATGTAAGCCACACAAAAAGTGTACTTTCAGAATTTCAAAATCTTAAAAAATATAAAATACATACATACATACACACACACATACATGTATAATCACACTATTGGCCATTAACATGGAATAAATTATCCAAGATTTTTGAGCTGCTTAAATAAAGAAAATAAATTATCTGAAGACAGTATATAACCATTTAATACTGTGTATATGGTATTGCATACAGAAGGCACCACTTGTTTTCTCCTGAGCTTTTTGAAAATTATCTTTAAACTCCGTCTCTTCATTGCCATCTTCATGTCCTTCTTCCTTGATGTATAGATAAAAGTATTCAGAATGGGTGTAATCTTAAGGTCCAAAATGAAAAGAATCTTATCCACTGCCATGGTGGGAAATGGCCACATATAAACAAAGATACATGGTCCATAAAACAAAAGGAGCACAGTGATAGTAGCTAAAAGAGTAGAAAAGGCCTTAGACAAACCACCTGAGGGACGTTTCCAAACAGTGATCAGGATGAAGATATAGGAGATAAGCAATGAGAAGATGCCCATGGAAACGAACTCACTGATGGAAGTAAGTATGAATTCCATTCTATAGGTGTCTCTGCATGCCAATTTGATAAACCAAGGAAGGTCACAGTAAAAGCTATCTATTTCACTGGGACCACAAAAAGACAAATGGCCAACAAAAGCTAACAAGGCCATTAAATGAATGAGGCCAACAGCCCAAGCACCAGACAGAAGTAAAATGCACATCTTCAGGCTCATGATAGGTAGTGGAGGGGCTTACATATGGCCACACATATTGGTTCAGGGCCATGGTGATGAACAGCACCATTTCTTGATCCACCCAGGACATGGAGCACAAATATTTGGATGACATCCCTGAAAGGATATGGTTTTGTGCCCAGAGAACTGGTCATTAGTCATCTTAGGAACTGTTAAGGTAGAAAAACACAAATCAATAAATGAGAGACCGGCTTAAAGGAAGTACATGGGGGAATGTAAAGGAGGTTTCCCAGAATGATTTTTACATAAAACACAGGAGAGAAAGCAAGGGGAAAATGCTGCACTGGTCTACACATACAGGAATACAAACCAGGAATACAAATTAAGACCCTTCAGAGTAATTTGCACCATATACTGGCTTTGTCTAATGATACCTAAAAGATAAGAATCAAAATAATAAACAAAGAATTGATCAAAAATTATTAAAAACACACATTTAGGTTTTTATTAAATCTGATTTTAGGAAGAGTAACATCAGTAACAGCCATAAGGTGTTTTTAAAAAATAATGTGTTAACTTACCCAGTCTGCTGATGTACTTAATGAGCTTAACTAATATTCCTAATAAGCACCTACGATTTGCTTAGTACTATGTCAAGTTCTGAGGTAAAACACTGATCTTGACTTCAGGAGGTTTACAGGCTAATGGTGGAACTAGACAATAACAGGTTTAAATACAAACAAAACTCATAATTGATTTAAAGAAATGAACTAGGGAGAATGTATTTCTTAAGCAGAACCATAAAACTGCAAGTGTCACTTCCTTAGTCAAGATCCTCTGGGCCCTCCTAATAGAGGAGGGGGAAATACCAGAAAACCCAATGGTGGGATATACATTTCTTTCTATGAAAGTCTCCCTAAGCTCTTCTTTTTGAAACTGCAGTTGAGATCAAAGAGGAAGAGAGAGAAATGAAAAAAATTATCTTCCCATGTATAGGAATGGAATTTTACTTCAAATGGTAATCCTTAAATTTGGGGCTCCCCTTTGAGAATTTAGCATTTAGAAATTACATTAAATGTTTCTTTACACAAAATAATTTGATTTAAAAACTATTTAATATTGATGTTAAAGAAAAACATTGATATTTCACAGAGAAATAAAAGAGGAAGCTGCTGATCCCTTAATGACTGTAGGTAAAGAAGAAATGTTTTAGAGGCCTTCAACTTCAAAGCAACTTCTCAGTAACTGACTCTTCTGTCCATAAACAACATATTTTATGAGGTCACAGTTTTTGATTTACTATATCCTCATGATGTATTTCTGAGAATGCATCCTGGTCCATTAAGAGAGATTAATCACATAAGCAAATCCTTCTAACCGAGTCTTAATAACAACTACACCTGCAGATAGATAATGTCAACAATAATCCAGTAGTTCTCAGTCAGGGTTATAAATAAGGATTACCTAAAGCAGCTTAGTGTAAAAAGCACATTTCTGGATTCATTCCCAGAATTCTAATTCAGAAAAGCAATGATGGATCCACGTTCTTTGCATTCTGAAAAGCATCCCAAGTGATTTTAAGGTAGGCAGTCTTCAAATCACACTTTGAAGAACACTTTATTCTGTATTTTAATTACCTTATTTCAAAACAGGAAAATGAGTTTCATAAACACTTTCTCAAAATTCACAGAAGTTCCTCCATTTAAAATCTATGGCTACCTGTGCACTGACAGTGACAAATTACCTACAGAAGCTCATAGTTCCCAG
Source organism: Meles meles (assembly GCF_922984935.1). NCBI lineage: Eukaryota > Metazoa > Chordata > Mammalia > Carnivora > Mustelidae > Meles > Meles meles. The sequence goes on from NC_060071.1 coordinate 55,632,616, forward strand.
AAAACTGGTGACATTACTCACTCAAGTTTCATTAACATATCAAGGAGGCATGTTTATCCACTCCAGACAACAAAACTCCTGAAGTGCCAGCACAAGAGCCCACATCCATCCTCAAGGATCTGGCCAGAGCAGGACAGAGAGCTGAGCAGAGACTGGGAATGAGACAAGAGCCATGGGTACTTCTAAAAAGTCAGAAACACTTATGGGATCTAGCATCTATTTCAGCATTTACAACAGGACTGGTTGGTTCTGTGCTAAACATGCTGTGTGTGTGTGCGTGTGTGTGTACGTAATAATAGGACAAATACAGCATCCTCAGAAATCAGAGAAAAACTGAAGTAATAAGGGAAGCCTTACCTAACCATGAGGACTGGATTAAGTTCCCCTCTCCTATGCTCTCAGAGATTATGTTTATCTTGATCATAACAATCATCTGACAGCTTATTTTGTGACCATTTCCTTGCTTTTATTCCACTATGGAGAGAATGTCTGTTCTTAAATTATCTATGTCCACTACAAGCTTTGTTCATATAATCTGAAATACAGCTGGTGTTTGAAATTAATTGAATAAAATGTATAAACAGGATTAAGCATATTTTGATAAAAAGTGGCTACGTCTAAAGTCTATGAAGTCAAAAATCAGTATTACACCAATAATAAAAAAGGAAAGAAATCCTAAGGCAGATAGATTTCCTTTTAACTTCTCCTATTCTTTATTATTTTTTTTATTCCATGTTAACCCACTACAAAGCACTGCAGAATCTGAAATGGCTATGATGGGATTATCCTCCCTAAAGAATGCAGTCTCAATTGAAATGGAAGACACTAAAAGACTAGCTCCTTCTCTGAGTCTTGTTCTCAGGAACTCTCTAGAAGCCCTCCATTTTGACATTTTAGTTAAGATGACCTGTAAAACAGCACTCACCACGCCCTCCCTGAAACAACCACAATTTATTTTCCCAGTCAGTTTTGGGACCAGATGGACCACAACTGCTGTCTGACCCGCACGACTCTGAAATCACGCCCCATCCCCAACAGATGGTTGCCCAAGTTCAGGACAAAGTTCAGGAATCCAAAGTTCTCATTCCCTATGTGCATATGCTGTGACAACATCACCACAATACAGGCCCCAGCTACAGGACCCGAGGAAGGAGGGCTATACCAGAAGCCTATCCGGAGAACACTCAAGATGGGCCATTATGTGGGGCCCATCAAGAAGGAGCCTTGCAGGAACATCACACAAAGAGGGGCACTGCAGGAGGACAACACCTGGGGCATGATCTTCCACAAGGCGACCCGACCAGGACGAAGACGTGATCCGGATCTTCAACACGACCCGGCAACACCTCCACCCTGGCGTGCTGACGGCTCACCTACCTGATGGAGATCCAGTGTCCCCGACAAGTGGCCGGTGACATCTACGGAGTCCGCAACAGGAAACAGGCCATGCCTTGCAGGAGTCTCCACTGGCAAGCACACCCACGTTTGCCAGGAAGGCCTCTCTGCCCTTCAAGGAGCTAGTAAGGCACACCTGAGGTCTCACACAGGCAGCCAGGCCTGGCCCCGGTGTGTGCTCGACCAGGGGCCGACCCTGTCCCGAGGCCCTCTGTCCAACACCAACTACCTCGGCTGGTAGAGCAGGAGACACGAAAGCCCGGAGGCCCGAAGGAAGGCACGCCAGTGCCACACCACCTCCTGAACGCTATATTGGCTGCCCTCCCGGCAGCACTCCCATGGCTCGGGCCCAGATTCCCTGCTGTACCTGCACCTGGCTCACCCCAGGCTCCACCACAGCTTGGAGCCCTTGTGTGTTCTTACGGTGCAGACTGGGTGATGCTCTGGCAGACAGGTTTCTAGGATCCACTGCCTGCCTTAGCGCAACATTGACACTTCATGCTCTTTCTTCTGATGTTTATTTCAAGATTTCAAAGGCAACAGAAATGCCCTCCCAGCTGGGCCTTATTTGTCAGGAGGGAGGGGGCGGGGTTTGGGATAACCAACACTTCTTTCCCCCTTTGTTCAGAGGGAAACTCAAAGGTCTCCGCAAGGTATTTTTTTTTTTATTAAATTAATTTATTTATTTTTATTTGCTTATTTACAGCATAACAGTGTTCATTGTTTTAGCATCACACCCAGTGCTCCATGTAGTACTTGCCCTCCCTATTACCCACCACCTGGTTCCTCAACCTCCCACCCCACCCCACCCCCTCCCGCCGCCCCTTCATAACCCTCTGGTTGTTTTTCAGAGTCCACAGTCTCTCATGGTTCATCTCCCCTTCCAGTTTCCCTCAACTCCCTCTCCTCTCCATCTCCCCATGTCCTCCATGTTATTTGTTATGCTCCACAAATAAGTGAGACCATATGATACTTGACTCTCTCTGCTTGACTTATTTTGCTCAGCATAATTTCTTCCAGTCCTGTCCATGTTGCTACAAAAGTTGGGTATTCGTCCTTTCTGATGGAGGCATAATACTCCATTGTGTATATGGACCACATCTTCCTTATCCATTCATCCGTTGAAGGGCATCTTGGTTCTTTCCACAGTTTGGCGACCGTAGCCATTGCTGCAATAAACATTGGGGTACAGATGGCCCTTCTTTTCACTACAACTGTATCTTTGGGGTAAATACCCAGCAGTGCAATTGCAGGGTCATAGGGAAGCTCTATTTTTAATTTCTTCAGGAATCTCCACACTGTTCTCCAAAGTGGCTGCACTAACTTGCATTCCCACCAACAGTGTAAGAGGGTTCCCCTTTCTCCACATCCTCTCCAGCACACGTTGTTTCCTGTCTTGCTAATTTTGGCCATTCTAACTGGTGTTAGGTGGTATCTCAATGTTGTTTTAATTTGAATCTCCCTGATGGCTAGTGATGATGAACATTTTTTCATGTGTCTGATAGCCATTTGTATGTCTTCGTTGGAGAAGTGTCTATTCATATCTTCTGCCCATTTTTTGATATGATTATCTGTTTTGTGTGTGCTGAGTTTGAGAAGTTCTTTGTAGATCCTGGATATCAACCTTTTGTCTATACTGTCATTTACAAATATCTTCTCCCATTCCGTGGGTTGCCTCTTTGTTTTGTTGACTGTTTCCTTTGCTGTGCAGAAGCTTTTGATCTTGAGGAAGTCCCAAAAGTTCATTTTTGCTTTTGTTTCCTTGGCCTTTGGAGACTTATCTTGAAAGAAGTTGCTGTGGCTGATATCGAAGAGGTTACTGCCTATGTTCTCCTCTAGGATTCTGATGGATTTCTGTCTCACGTTGAGGTCTTTTATCCATTTCGAGTTTATCTTTGTGAACGGTGTAAGAGAATGGTCGAGTTTCATTCTTCTACATATCGCTGTCCAGTTTTCCCAGCACCATTTATTGAAGAGACTGTCTTTTTTCCATTGAATATTTTTTCCTGTTTTGTCGAAGATTATTTGACCATAGAGTTGAGGGTCCATATCTGGGCTCTCCACTCTGTTCCACTGGTCTATGTGTCTGTTTTTATGCCAGTACCACGCTGTCTTGGTGATCACAGCTTTGTAGTAAAGCTTGAAATCGGGTAACATGATGCCGCCAGTTTGGTTTTTGTTTTTCAACATTTCCTTAGCAATTCGGGGTCTCTTCTGACTCCATACAAATTTTAGGATTATTTGCTCCAGCTCTTTGAAAAATATCGGTGGAATTTTGATCGTAATGGCATTAAAAGTATAGATTGCTCTAGGCAGTATAGACATTTTAACAATGTTTATTCTTCCAATCCAAGAGCATGGAACAGTCTTCCATCTTTTTGTGTCTTCTTCAATTTCTTTCATGAGTGTTCTGTAGTTCCTCGAGTACAGGTCCTTTACCTCTTTGGTTAGGTTTATGCCCAGGTATCTTATGGTTCTTGGTGCTATAGTAAATGGAATCGATTCTCTAATTTCCCTTTCTGTATTTTCATTGTTAGTGTATAAGAAAGCCACTGATTTCTGTACATTGACTTTGTATCCTGCCACGTTACTGAATCGCTGTATGAGTTCTAGTAGTTTGGGGGTGGAGTCTTTGGGGTTTTCCATATAAAGAATCATGTCATCTGTGAAGAGACACCACCTCCTGAACGCTATATTGGCTGCCCTCCCGGCAGCACCCCCATGGCTCGGGCCCAGATTCCCTGCTGTACCTGCACCTGGCTCACCCCAGGCTCCACCACAGCTTGGAGCCCTTGTGTGTTCTTACGGTGCAGACTGGGTGATGCTCTGGCAGACAGGTTTCTAGGATCCACTGCCTGCCTTAGCGCAACATTGACACTTCATGCTCTTTCTTCTGATGTTTATTTCAAGATTTCAAAGGCAACAGAAATGCCCTCCCAGCTGGGCCTTATTTGTCAGGAGGGAGGGGGCGGGGTTTGGGATAACCAACACTTCTTTCCCCCTTTGTTCAGAGGGAAACTCAAAGGTCTCCGCAAGGTATGTTTTGTTTTTTTTTTTTAATTTATTTTCAGCATAACAGTATTCATTGTTTTTGCACCACACCCAGTGCTCCATGCAACATATGCCCTCCTTAATACCCACCACCTGGCTCCCCCAACCTCCCACCCCCGCCCTTCAAAACCCTCAGGTTGTTTTTCTGAGTCCATAGTCTCTCATGGTTCATCTCCCCTTCCAACTTCCCTCAACTTCCTTCTCCTCTCCATCTCCCCATGTCCTCCATGTTCTTTGTTATGCTCCACAAATAAGTGAAACCATATGATACTTGACTCTCTCTGCTTGACTTATTTCGCTCAGCATAACCTCTTCCAGTCCCATCCATGTTGCTATAAAAGTTGCGTATTCATCTTTTCTAATGGAGGCAAAATACTCCATAGTGTATATGGACCACATCTTCCTTATCCATTCGTCCGTTGAAGGGCATCTTGGTTCTTTCCATAGTTTGGCAACCGTGGACATTGCTGCTATAAACATTGGGGTACTGATAGCCCTTCTTTTCACTACATCTGTATCTTTGGGGTAAATACCCAGTAGTGCAATTGCAGGGTCATAGGAAAGCTCTATTTTTAACTTCTTGAGGAATCTCCACACTGTTTTCCAAAGTGGCTGCACCAACTTGCATTCCCACCAACAGTTTAAGAGGGTTCCCCTTTGTCCACATCCTCTCCAACACACGTTGTTTCCTGTCTTGCTAATTTTGGCCATTCTAACTGGTGTGAGGTGGTATCTCAAAGTGGTTTTAATTTGAATCTCCGTGATGGCTAGTGATGATAAACATTTTTTCATGTGTCTGATAGCCATTTGTGTGTCTTCATTGGAGAAATGTCTGTTCATATCTTCTGCCCATTTTTTGATATGATTATCTGTTTTGTGTGTGTTGAGTTTGAGAAGTTCTTTATAGATCCTGGATATCAACCTTTTGTCTGTACTGTCATTTGAAAAGATCTTCTCCCATTCCGTGGGTTGCCTCTTTGTTTTGTTGAGTGTTTCCTTGCTGTGCAGAAGCTTTTGATCTTGATGAAGTCCCAAAAGTTTATTCTTGCTTTTGTTTCCTTTGCCTTTGGAGACATATATCCACAAAGTTTTCAAATAAAGACATTAAGAGGAAAACATGAAATAGATTTCTATAGACATGATGTTAATTTATAATTTATAATGGAATTTAACCTCTAAAGACACAATATGTTTTCTTCCTTTTTTATTTCAATGTATTCTAGCATGTTTATAAATAAAACTTTTCACTTTCAGATTTTTACCCTTCAACAAGATAAGAATAAGGTATCATCATCCTAAAAGCTATGTTGGTATCCACTCTTTTTTAAAAAAAATGTTATTCATTTAGTTGAGAGAGAGAGAGAGCATGAGAGGGGAGAAGGTCAGAGGGAGAAGCAGACTCCCCACAGAGCTGGGAGCCCAATGTGGGACTTGATCCTGGGATTCCGGGATCATGACCTGAGCTGAAGGCAGTGGCTTAACCAACTGAGCCACCCAGGCACCCTCCACACTTAGTTTTAATTGAAGTATAACTGACATACAGCATTCTATTTAAGTATGTATTAGATTGATTCAATATTTTTATACTTTATGAAATGATCCCCTCAAGATGTCTAGTTACTGTCAGCTTACAAAGTCATTACTATATTTTTGACTATATTCCCTATGCTGTTCATCACATTGCTGAGACTTATTTTATTTTATAACTAAAGTTTGTGTCTCTTAATACCTTTCACCTACTTTGCCCATCTTCACCGTCCTCACATCTGGCAACCACCACATTGTTTTCTGTATCTGTAAGACTTTTTCTCTTTACTTTCTTTTTTTTAGACTCCACATATAAAATCATATGGTATTTGTCTTTATCTGACTTATTTCACTTACCATAATACCCTCTAGGTCCAGTCATTTTGTTTAAAGAGTAACATTTCATTCTTTTTTAAGGTTTGAATAATATCTATATATCTGTATGTCTCTCTATCTCTCTATCTATATATTTAGGAAAGTTGGAAAGAACTCAAATACATGGAGTCTAAAGAGCACCCTACTAAAGAATGAATGAGTCAACCAGGAAATTCGAGAAGAATTTTAAAAATTCATGGAAACAAATAAAAATGAAACCACAACTGTCCAAAATCTTTGGGATACAGCAAAGGTGTATACAAACACACACACACACACACACACACCCCATTTCTTTATCCATTAATCTCCCCTTGGACACAGATTACTTCCATAAGCTAGCTATTGTAAATAATGCAAGTAGTGAAAATAGAGTGGAGCTTTTAAACTCTTTAATTGTTCACATACAGGGGTGTAATTGGTCATAAAATTCAACAACTCCAAAGTCTATAAAATTAAAACTCAGTATTATTGCAGTAGCAAGCAAGAGAACTCTTGAGAAATTTATCCCAAGGCAGTTTTCAATCTGTATTCTTCTAGGAGCATGCTTCTCCTTATTGAAAAACTGTCCAAAATTATTGGAAGTTTCATTTGGTTACTGAAGTAACCCAATCATTGCTCAATTCTCTCCTTTTGTTTGATATTTCAGAATCAACATACAAGAAAATTGAAATCTTTGACCATTAGTTTAGTTAGTACAAAAGTTAACTCTTGCTTATCATAGTCCTTTTAGGATCCAAGGACATTTTTTAAAAATTTATTTATTTATTTTTTCAGCGTAACAGTATTCATTGTTTTTGCACAACACCCAGTGCTCCATGCAATACGTGCCCTCCCTATTACCCACCACCTGGTTCCCCCAACCTCCCACCCCCGCCCCTTCAAAACCCTCAGGTTGTTTTTCAGAGTCCATAGTCTCTTATGGTTCGCCTCCCCTTCCAATTTCCCTCAGCTTCCTTTTCTTCTCCATCTCCCAATGTCCTCCATGTCATTTGCTATGCTCCACAAATAAGTGAAACCATATGATACTTGACCCTCTCTGCTTGACTTATTTCACTCAGCATAATCACTTTCCAGTCCCGTCCATGTTGCTACAAAAGTTGGGTATTCATCTTTTTTTTTTTTTTTTTAATAAACATATAATGTATTTTTATCCCCAGGGGTACAGGTCTGTGAATCGCCAGGTTTACACACTTCACAGCACTCATGATAGCACATACCCTCCTCAGTGTCCATAACCCCCTCCCCCTCTCCCAACCCCACCTCCCCCCCAGCAACCCCCAGTTTGTTTTGTGAGATTAAGAGTCATTTATGGTTTGTCTCCCTCCCAATCCCATCTTGTTTCATTTATTCTTCTCCTATCCCCCTAACCCCCCATGTTGCTTCTCCATGTCCTCATATCAGGGAGATCATATGATAGTTGTCTTTCTCCGATTGACTTATTTCACTAAGCATGATACCCTCTAGTTCCATCCACGTCGTCGCAAATGGCAAGATTTCATTTCTTTTGATGGCTGCATAGTATTCCATTGTGTATATATACCACATCTTCTTGATCCATTCATCTGTTGATGGACATCTAGGTTCTTTCCATAGCTTGGCTATTGTAGACATTGCTGCTATAACATTTGGGTACATGTGCCCCTTCAGATCACAGGATCCAAGGACATTTAAAGTTAAAAACTCAGCATAAGATTTGACTCTGTTATACTCAAACACACTTCCTAATAGAGGCCTTGCCAAGGGACAGAATCAACACTGTAAGATATAATTTGATGTAGTGTTTATTTAAAGTCTGTGCATTAAATTTTATTATTTTCCTACTCTAATGCATTTTTAATCATTACACAATATCTCAATTTACCCCATGAAATATTGAGCCATAAAATAGCAATTTTCTCCGTGTGAAAATTAACTTCTGTAATTGAATTTCACTGGCATACATTCATTTTTTTCAATAAAAGTTTAAGCATAGTACACATTTCCAGGAAAATGTATACTTTTAAATAAATAGGATTTTGAAACAGTGTCTTTTTCCTGCTCTCCGACTTTCAAAACCAGGAGAAAGACTGATAGAGCATTTTATTCTCACACTTGCTGTCTTCTGCTGAATGTCTCATGTCTTGAATGGTTACAAAATGACAGTCTTGCTGTATTGAACTATGATTAGGAAATTAAAACTCATTTTCTATAAATACTATAGACAAAACAAGCTAGGGAGAGATCTGGTTTAACAAAGACAGAAAATTGCTAAGTCCATTCCAAAGTCAATGTGTGGGTTGAATGTGTATGTAGATTATATCTGTTTACATAAAGTTATATTACATAGAAATTACTATACAATTCTACTAATATTAAATTATAATACAGTTATATTATACCTACAAATTACATTTGTAATATAAAATATGATAAAATTAGGGGTGCCTGGATGGCTCAGCGGGTTAAAGCCTCTGCCTTCAGCTCAGGTCATGATCCCAGGGTCCTGGGATCGAGCCCCGCATTGGGCTCTCTGCTTGGCTGGGAGCCTGCTTCCTCCTCTCTCTCTCTCTGCCTGCCTCTCTGCCTACTTGTAATCTCTATCTGTCAAATAAATAAATCTTTAAAAAAAAATAAAAATAAAAAAAATAAAAAATAAAAAAATATATGATAAAATTAAAATTATACTGTGATAATTTTAAGTCTTACAATTTAAGGTAGTGATATTATAAAGTTATATGATAAAATTTTATTTAAAGTATAAAATTATATAGAATAAAACTATATACATGATTTTTGTGCAATCCTCAACTATTTCTCTGTAATATAACACAATATAAATTATATCAATGAAACATCAGAATGAAATCTTTATGCAGAATCCTTTTAAAGAAAAGATATCTACTGAATGGGTAAGAACACGTAGGTCTAAGGAAAGCTGGAATTCAGTGAGAAGTCATGTGTTGGTTACCTAGTTTCTTCATAGTAGTTTTCATCTCTTTATTTCTCATTGTGTAGATAAGGGTGTTCAAAAGTGGAGTAAAAATGGTTTAAAACATAGACAGGAGCTTGTCCACAGAGACCTGACTGAAAGGCCACATGCAAATGAAAATGCAGAGCCCGAAGAAGAGTGTGACTACCATGGTTGTGCAAAGCAAGTACAGAGTGCTTTGTATACCCCACCAGCAGCACGCTGTCAGACAGTGATGCAGATAACAGTGTAAGAGACCAAGAGGAGCAGAAAACAGTTCATGGACAGCAACCCACTGTCTGATATCATATGTATACCTAAGACATAGGTGTCTATGCAGGCAAGCTTGATCATGAGAGGAAGGTGTAAAGAAGCTGTCCACCTCATTGGGGCCACAGTAAGGTAAATTCACAGTAAAGGCTACTTAACTGATGGAGTGCACAAAGCCAATGATCCATGACACCAACACCAGCCCCATGCAAGTCTGCCGGCTCATCATGGTCATGTAATGCAAAGGTTTGCATATAGCCACATATCTGTCATAGGCCATAGAAACCAGAAGTACCATCTCAGCCCCACCGATAAAGTGCAAGAAGATTTGAGCCATACATCCTCCAAAGGAGATGAGCTTTCGATCACTAAGAAAGTCCCTGATCATCTTGGGGGTGGCAAATGAGGCTAGCCATATATCTAAGAAAGACAGATTTCCCAGCAGGAAGTACATAGGAGAGGAGTGCAAGTGGGAGTCAGAAATTACAGTGACTGGGGCACCTGGGTGGCTCAGTGGGTTAAGCCTCTGCCTTCGGCTCAGGTCATGATCTCAGGGTCCTGGGATCGAGCCCTGCATCAGGCTCTCTGCTCAGCGGGGAGTCTGCTTTCCCCTCTCTCTCTGCCTGCCTCTCTGCCTACTTGTGATCTCTCTCTGTCAAATAAATAAATAAAATCTTAAAAAAAAAAAGAAATTACAGTGACCACAATGATGAGGTTACCCAGCACAGTGGCCACATAGATCCCAGAGAAAAATATGAAGAAAAAATGTTGGAGGTGTTGTGAAGTGCAGAGTCCATACAACACAAATTCTGACACAAGGAATAATTCTGTTCTCCAGTATCTCAGGTTTCAGATTGTGTCCTGAATCTATATAAAGAAAGGAGTGGACATGAAGGGCCTGTCAACTACCAGGCACATGAAAGTGATCACCTAATTTTATCTGAATGTAATTTTAATTTGAAAGACAAAATATAAAATACAACATAGAGATGATTAAATCCAAGTCCAACAACAGAGTTTGCTTGTCTCCCATGTAAAGGCTGCTTAAAATCTTCCTGTTTTTATTTTTTAAAGCTATTTTAAAGGTATATAAAATATACCTACTTACCAAAATTCACCCATTTTAAGTATGAAACATAATTATTTTTAAACAAATTTATGGAATTATGCAGCCTTCTCCACAATGCATGCTTTGAAACCTAGACAATCTAGGAACTTCAGGGACTTCTGGTTGTAGAAGTAGTAGAACTACTTTATCTTCTGTATTCATTTGCTCATTCACATGCTCACTCATTCAGACCATGTCTATGTAACAATGACAGTTCCCATTCTCAATTTAGTTAATAAAGCAATAAGTATAAAAGAAAATAAATCAATTAACCTAAGGTTTATACAGTGCCCTCGATCCCACATTTTATTACAGCTCTTGTCATCTCTATTGATCAGTTGAGTTTGGGATTAAAAGGCCAATGATCCAACTCATTTATAGATTTACTATGTATAAACTACTTATGACAAGATTTTAGAATGGCTTCAATGAAAGAAATATTTTCAAGATCTTTCAACAAGAACCACAGCATAAAACTATGCAGCATAGCTTTCACAGTATACATGAGTATTGATAAGTTCAGCATTTGAGTAAGAATGTAGTTCTGAACTTCCAGAAGAACTGGGTTGGGATGGGTAGGTCTCATTAGCAGTTTATCATGAGTAATGAGGTGGTACTTAAGTCCTCTAACTAAGAGGAAGATATTGTATAAACGTTTTGATAAAGACACTAACAGAATTCTTCATGAGTAATTTCACAAATGATGCAGAACTGTCCTTTGTATGAATTTTTATTATGTTGGCCCTTTATAAAATTGAAGACTATAACACAAAATAATAGTTTGGTAAGGCCTATTATGTGGAGCTAAAGTTACATGTTCCAGCTCTGAAATATTCTAATGATATAAACATGGCACTGTGATAGAATTTTAAAACCTAGAGGAATTCATGGTTATTATATCAGTTTTAATCTCCTCAAATAACACCAGTTTCGATCAGGCTTTTGTGGATAACAGGGACTCAGACTCTTTTGTTCCTCTTGAAGTTTTCTAGTGAAATATATTAAAAGATTTAATTGCAAGACTTTTTAGGAATAGGTGTTACCCCTCTTTAGAATCGGCTTATATACCTGATGTTAAACATTGCTGTGGACAAGATGGAAATAATCACAATTCAGAATCTCTTCACAAGTTTTCTTAGAGGACACTAACACCAGCTAGCATACATAATACAGACCATAATGGGTATTCTTTTTTTTTTTTTTTTTTTAAAGATTTTATTTATTTGGCAGAGAGAGATCACAAGTTGGTAGAGAGGCAGGCAGAGAGAGAGAGAGAGAGAGAGGGAAGCAGGCTCCCTGCTGAGCAGAGAGCCCGATGCGGGACTCGATCCCAGGACCCTGAGATCATGACCTGAGCCGAAGGCAGCGGCTTAACCCACTGAGCCACCCAGGCGCCCCATAACGGGTATTCTTTTATTGGTATACTTTTGCTCTGTGGCTATGAAAATTTTCACATGAAAGCATAAAACATAACTAAGTTTAAACTTAGTGTTTCAGTTAGTGTGTTTTAGAGATTAGGTGAGTTGAAAGTCAAATTAATCAAATGGAAATTTCAGGAAAAAATGTTTAACTTGCTATTGAAGTAAAGATGCTCTGGAATTAGATATTGGTGACAGTTGCACAATTTTGTAAATGTACTAAAAACCATTGAATTGTATACTGGAATTGAGTGATCTTTATGGTATGTAAATTATATGTCAGGATGTTAAAAGAAGAGGAATAAATGAACTTAAATAAGGTTCTGATTTCAGAGAACACTTTATCATTTACAAAAGCATTTAAAGATCATTAAATGTTAAATTTATAATCAGAAACAAATGAGGTTGATTTTGTATACCTACAAATGCTACTTAGGAAACAAATATAACAATGACAAAATTGATTTTAACTGAAAAGTTAGTATTATTTCCTCCAACAATTTCAACGTGAAAAATAACAAATGAATTAGTCTCTGGTTGATTTGTATGTTCAGACACACATTCACTAAATGTCTACCAAAGGCTGTTTACTACCTGGAGTTAGACGTTCACTGCTGGTGCTGCCAATCCCTCAACCTGTATTTCAAATCTACTATGCCTGAACAGAACTTCTGAAAACATACATATTTTTTTATTCTATAGAGGATTTGATAAGCTCTTTCTGCTCCTCTTAGAAAATAATTCCAGAAAAGCACCACTTTAAGAAGTTAGAGGACTTCAGATTTGAGTCTTCTTTGGACTTTAGATATAAGTATCTATATCATCTCTCCAATCACATTAATAATCCCTTAAAATGGGACATTGATGGAAAATTACCAGAATGGAGCTTAGGGAATAAACTATCTACAAGTGGAAATTTGTGCTAATAAGTCATGTTCATTTACTCAAGTGACAAAGGAAGAAAGATTTTAAAGATGTCAGATTCTATGAACACAGGTACAATTATTTTAATAGCTGAAACAGGATAATATGTATACATACACAGTTAATGCACCAAAAAATGTGCCTTTCCTTTAGATAATAAAATTAACAAGTCACATTTGTTTTAAAGATTTTATTTATTTATTAGAGAGAGAGAGTACAATTAGGGGGAAGAACAGGAAGAGCAGGAAGAGCTTCCGCTGAGCAGGGAGCCCAACACGGCTCCATTCCAGGACCCTGCAAACATGACCCGAGCCAAAGGCAGACACTTAACCAACTGAGTCACGCAGGCATCAAAACATATGGAAAATCTGCCAACGTTGCATATTATTTTATGTAACTTTGATCAAGCACAATACTTTGGAGCATCTCATTGGTATGTGCCAAAATATGTGCTTTCTTCAGATTCATATAGTCATGAATAATGAAATTTCCTGGTGTCTGGGCTACTTTGCACATTATTTATAATTGTTATCCACTTACCTCACCAAATCATTTTAAGTTAATTCAGGATCTTCTGCTAAAGTCTACATGCTAATTACAAATATCTTGAATGTTCTGATGAATGATAATCACTTTTACAACTATTCACATGACATCAATTCCATATTAGGTATATAAGCACAATTACATTTATAAGACATTTCACGCCAATTCAGTATCTGGGTATAGTATATCTTGGCTTCACATAGTTGTATTTCACTTAAGAGGAATCACAAAATCTTTCTAAGTTTGTTTTTCTACTTAAAGCACACAAATTATAAACGACAAAGAAAAAGTGTAGAAGTAAATTGTGTGCATCAATGTCATTTGTTTTTTATATGTAGTCATTATTTAGGTACAGATATACTATGTTAAGCCAAGAATAATGGAGAAGCTTATGACAGCTAAAACAAGTGAATATTTGCATGGAGGAAGGGAAATATTGCCTAAACATGATGACTAATTTTATGTGTCAATTTAAGAGAGTGTTTTTGGATGAAATTAACATTGAATAAGATGAACTCTGAATAAAACATATTTTCCTCCATAAGGTAGGTGGGCCTTATACAATCAGCTGAAGGCCTGAATAGACCAAAAAGACTCACCTTCCCAAGCAAGAAAGAACTCTCCAGTACACGGTCTTTGATTTCATCTGTACCATCAGTTTTCCTGTGACTCCAGCCTTCCGGTCCAATAGTAGAGTTCGGATTTGCATGCTCTGAAAAACACATGAGCCATTCCTTGTAATAAATATCTCTACTTCTATGACTCTGTCTGTCCCTGTCCTCTTCTCTTCCCTAAAAACCCTGACTTATACTGTAAATATCAAGCCAGTAATAGAAAAATTCAGAAAGCAAAGTAACAATATACAAAAATATGTAAACATTTTTAAAACCTTTGTATTTTAGGAAGCACTGCAATAAAATGTAAATCCAACTATAAGCTTGTAAACTCAATTTCCAATCCTATGAACCACAAAATCACTATATAGAGTTGTGCAGACTTTAAGTGTTCAAGGCCAACTGGCCAAAGGGTCAGTTAGGGCTGACATCCACACTCTGCCCCACCCATCCAAGAAACAATATATGTTAACCAGGCATGGGTTTGTCCCTTAGAAGTCCTTTTTTCCTAATTCACATAAAGTTCCATTGTGATTCTTTTAGCCCTATGACCAAGCCCTAATATCCTTAACATAGAAAAAGTATTTATGAATCAGTAAGTGAGGGAAACCTGAAGGGAAAGAAGAGGAAAGAATTTAGGAAAATTACTTTTTAAAGGGAGGAGGACAAATAGGACAATAAGCATTAGAAAGTTATCCTCAATAAACAAAACTTAACAAGGCATACTTTTATCCACATATCAGACTTAGAATAAATACATCAAACTCATAGTCAGGTCTCATGAAGATGCAAAATTTTGTAATAAAAGTAACAATACAAATTTAAATAACACCTGACATCTCTTGAGGACTTTCCCTTTGCCAGTTCTATGTCAGGTTGATTCTTTCAATTAATCTTCACAACAGTCTAATGAGAGAAACACCATCATTCCTGGTTTATAAATGAGGAGACTGAGGCTATTGTGTCTGGACACACATACTGTCAGTAGCAGAGCTGATGATCTAACCCAGGTGCATGGGCTCTAGAATCTATATTCTTAAGCTGTGTAAGGCCACCTCCCTCACTGTTAAGAGGAATGTAAGTCAGTACAACTTTTGGATACACACTTGGGAAATATAAACCGGGCTCCCTGAAAAATACCAATTGACCTCTACCTAGTATTTCTGTGATATAAAATGTCTATGATAGAGTTGGATTAATATATGAAAAATAAAACCATTTCATTTTGCCCGAATACATAGAATGAATTAACAATCAGTTTGATAGAATATAATAACAAAAATAATGTTTTCAACACACATTTCAATATATTAAGAAAAGTTCATGGTGTTTTGTTTTTAAAAAAAGGATACCAAGCTATACATGTAATGCCCATTCTCCAAAGCATTGGTGAATGAAATTGACCATTGTCTCCCTCACAGTACCTTCTCACAGAAAATGCAGATACATAAACAAAAACAAGATGGTAATTTACAATAAGGCTATGGAAAAAATCAAGCAGGATAAGAGACAGTGGGAATGCCAGAGTTTTCTTTTTAAATAGGATGTTAAGAATAGGTTTCATTGAGAAGGTGACTTTTGACCACAGACTTAAAGGAGGACATGGGAGCATCTACGTGTACATCTGGGGAAAGCAAAACACAGAGAGAACAGCCAGTGCAGAGAACTCAGGTGGCTGCTGCCTAAGGTTATTAAACAACTCCTGGGACTGAAGTGGAGTAAGATGGAGAGTGGTTGGGATGATAAGCAATTGTGGGTAGGGCATAAATCCTATAGGGCCCTGTAAGACACTACACATGGCTTTCTCTTCTGAGTGAAGTGGTGGGTGTGAGTTTTGAGTAGAGGACAGGTGTTAGAACAGCTCTAACTGCTCCTGTTGGAAAACACAAGGATGGAAGCTAGGAGGCCAGATAAGGAGCAAGTTCACTAATTCAGACCAGCTCTGATGACGGCTCATTCCACAAATGTACACTATAAGACAGAAGCAGTCAGACTCCAGATACATTCTGAAGTTAGAGTTAACAGGACTTCCTGAAGATTATTATGGGTTGTTATTATAGTAGAGAAGTCAAGCATGATTCCAAGTATTGTAGCCTAAGAAACTCCAAGGATAAAGTTGCCATTATATAAGATAATAAAAACCGTATTTGTAGACAGATTGGGAGGAAAACTGACAGGTTAAATTTGAATATATTTTATATACATATATAAAACACATATACACATTATATATACAAATATATGTATGTGTATAACTTCAATGCTACTTTCTATGATACTCTACAGATCTCTAAATCCCAGTTCTTTACTCTGGATTCAGTTTTTCTTTCTGTTCCTCAGATTGGAGAATCTCAATCAACTGTCCTCAAGTTCACTGATACTTGCTTCTAACAACCGAAACTGCAGTTGAGCCCTCCTAGAGAACGTTTTGTTTCTGTTACTGTACATTTTTTCTATAATTTCTACTTTTTATTTTTTCCATCTCTTTATTGATGATATTCCCTATCATTCTTCTGCTTCAGTAGCCTTCACCCATATGATACAATGTAATGTCTCAGGTCACAATGTAAAATATCAGGCTACAATCAAGCCTGTCTTCTTATAGCAGATCTTATTTTCCAGCGATATTTAAAATCAAAATCTTCCATTCTACATATTCTTCTATGACCATGTCTCCCCCTGTCATGATTTACAATAGATATGCCAGACAAATATTTGAGTGAAGAAGCCATCTTGAAAATGTGTTCTACAAGTCCCAGGTGAGTTCAACTCTAAATTATGCTAATGTGCATATTATAAAAACATTAAGATTGCATATTAAATCTTCCCATTTATTACAAACATACCAGGTAATAAAGTAAATAGTTAAGGTTTTTGCCACATTATGTTTATTTAGTACACTAATGATTTAAAAATGAAGAAAAGAAGATACATTCCTTCTACCAAGAAATGATTGCCCATAACATATGGTGTCCCTCTTCTAGTCCTTTTCCTCTAAGTGCAGTGTGTGTGTGTGTGTGTGTGTGTGTGTGTGTGTGTGTGTGAGACAGGGTGGGGAAGGGAGGGTTCCACAGCTGGTTCTTGTTCTGCCTGAGGTACCCACAGTGGACATGCACTGCTGCTCCTGTCCCCTTGGACATTTTCAGTGATTACACATCATTTACTCAGCAGCACCACCTATTAAACAATTGGACATTTTTTAATTATTTTAATTATTTTAATTATTTTAATTATTTAATTATTTGAGTCTCGTAAGTGAAGAGTACATCTTTGCCATAATCTATTTTTCTTTAGGACTGATTCCTATAAGCACAATTTCTGGAACACACGTTACTCACATCATTGGGATGTGGTTACATCACTCATTGGGAGTACTGGCTGCAGGATCCTCTATCATGCTCTCTTTATTAAAGAGGAGACTTGTTCAGGAAAGGAGGGACCTCAGAGATGACAGATGAGCTCTGAAATGTTGAGGAGGACAAACAAGCAGGGAGACCATCAGGGTACCTGGGAGTGACCCATGGAGCAGGGAAGAGCCTGCCCATATCCACCTCATGGGTCCTTCCCTGACAAGCATCCTTGCACCGTGTCCTGGAACAACTTCACCCAGGTCCCATCCAGGGACACACCCCAACCACTCCAGGCCCTCCTGCTCCATAACTCAGCTTCTAACTAGAGCAACCAGGCCCTCTTTCCAGGCCAGCAGAGGGGTGTTGGCCAGGCCACACCTGTCTGCTTGCTCCCTGTCCATCCTGTTTGGGCCCTTTCTTCTCAAGAAGGAACCTCTAATGGTAGCACGGGTCAGGGCATTACAGACATGACCTGAATGTGTTCATCCAGATGTACATTTAATGGCAACAGCAAGAACCACTTGAACCTCCATGAGCAAGAGAGATCTTTACAAAGCACATTGGGTGCTCTTGGAAGCTGCAGGATGGACAGAGCCTCAGCCAGGGGTTTTGGCACTGAGAATAGCCCCTCCACACCCCTCAGGCTCCTCCAGCAGTGACCCCCGTCCCGCACTCCTGCCAGCCCCAACCTTGATATCCCTCAAGTTCAGTTTTGTGAGAGAGGGGGCTATGATTTCTGCTCAAGACATAAGTGAAGAGAAGGGAGAGACCCCTCTTCTCTCAAAAGTCAGCTGAGGGGGAGTCCACTTGATCTGAAGCTGTAAGAGAGGCCATGCTCAGCCATCCCTGTCCACTCTGCCACAAGATGAAACTCCCCAGGCAGAGAAAATAGATCATCAGAGAGAGGACATTTTGGGCTCTCCCTGCAAGAGAGAGAAACACCATTGAATGGGGATCAGGCGAGAGAGGAGAGCTCCAAGCATTAGGGGAAGGACTGCCATGGGCTGGGGCGCTGCCATATTGGTCAAGGGCACAGGTTCTGTGTGGGTTTGTAGCAAGTGACCAAGCTTCACCCTATCAATGTTTCCATCAAGAACCATGTTCACCTCCAGAAAATACTTTTGTCATCAACCACCAAAAGGCACTGGGATCCTGACAGCCAAGGAGCCCTAAGATGTTCGGTACCAATGATTACACAGTGGGAGGAGAGGGGCGACAGGCATGATGGAACTGAGGGCAGCTCACTTTGCCTGCTTTGGAAGAAAATAGTCCTAGTCCTCGGGCATCCCAACATTGGGTCTGAAGAAGCCAAAATTTCAGGGACCTATGGAGTACTGGTCTCAACACTGAGGATTGTCCAGTGGCCACAGACACAAGCTCTGAGTGATGTCGAGTTCCAGGGCTGGTGTGGGTCTGATGGGTGAGAACCAGTGTTGTGGGAACCCAACTGAAGGACAGGTCACCCATACTGGAGGTGATGAAGGCTTTCTGGAAGGACAATAGAGTCAGAAGAAGCCAAGATTGCCAGGCTGAGAGGAAAGAGTATGGCAGAGACCCAGAGCCCATGGTAGTAGTGGGATCACAGTGGGCTACCTTAAGCAGGTAGACCTAAGGATTACTGAGTGTCTTTTGGGAACATGGATCATTTCACTCAATCCCTATAATAATTCCATGATGAAGGCCGAAGTGTTGTCTCTGTTTGACTAACAGGGAAACTGAGGCTTTACGAAACTGCCCCTTCCTTTTCCCACACTGAAACAAAGGAAGGAGTTGAATCCAGACTTGCCACCCCTGTGGGCCCCACCTGATATGAAGGCTGCATCCAGATGCTGCAAAAGGGACTTCTCAGCTGTTGGGTTACATGAACCTTTGTTACTGGTACCCAGGGAGAAACCTCCTTCTGCCCAGATAAAGGTTGGCTGGTAGGGAGAGCCGAAGGCCTGCCATCATTTGACAACAGACCCTGGCCAAGCCCCCAATGTAAGGGGCACCACTGCCCCCAGAGTTCAGTGAGGTTTGGGGGTTTGGATGTGGAGCAGTTGGATTTGGACGTGGAGCAGTTGCATACCTCTGAGTTCCAAGGAGGAGCCGTGTGGATGAAGGACAGGGTCCAGTGGCAGCAGGATAGCAGTTCTAGCCCCTGCTTTGCCTCCTTGTAGCTGGGTGACCCGAGGCAGGGCTCTGAACCTCTGGACCCCATCTCTGATTGGAGAATGTACCCAGTGCCACTGAGTAGGTTGTGGGAAGCAATGACTTGTACAGTTCCTGCCTGGTGCCTGGAGCACATGGGGAACCAAGTGGAAAGGCAGTCATGTTAGTGACCAATTTATCCTTGTAGCTGTTTTCCACTTGTTTATTTTGGTGTCATCCTTAAGAAACAGATGCCAAACCTAACGTCAGGAAGATTTCTTCTTATGGCTTTCTTCTGTGAGATTTATAGTTTAGCTCTTCAATTTAGCTCTTTGATCCTTTTAGGGTTCATTTTCTGTCTCATATGAGGTGAGGGTCTACCTTCATTCAGTTATTTATAATTTTATGTATCTGCATGTGTAAGAAGGGACATCTGTGAGTCCGTGTAGTACCGTAGGTTGTTACTTGTAGGGAACAGTCAATAGGTCCAAAGAATAAATAATCCTTAAGGCATTTCTCTAAAATTGTAAAGTAAGCCTTTAAGGCGATGAACTTGCATCTTCTGTTGAGGTGGAGAAAGGTCCTTGTCACGAGCCCTCTGGTGGCCACAGGAGACATTGCAGGAGTGCTGCAGGGCTCCCAGATCCCTCAGCAAAAGAAACCACATTCAACCCAGAACATCTTCAAGGAAAACAAGGCAGAACAAAAACGATTCTGTAAAATTCAATGTTTCTTCTTGGCAGAAAATCTATAAAAAAAACCAGGCCTATCCCAAGTGCAGTATTTTGAGAGGGATTTACTGAGCAGCTCAGTCAAGCACTGGGCTCCAGGGCAGAATAATTGAGACAAGGTGGCTTTCTCCCTAGACACACAGAGTGGAAGGTGGGAAAGTGTTGGGAATAATCGGTCTATTCTAGAGCTCTGTATATCTGGTTTAATGAAAACATTAAATTTTATGGATTCCTTTGATTACATTCACCACATATCATTTTCAAAATGATACAGCATATCTGTATCTTTTCATCTAAATCAGATTGCATCATCCTATATTGCCAGTTGTTTTACTTATTAAAATAACGTGATAGGATATAGACAGTATTATACAAAAACACTCATATAACAGATGGAGGAAGAATGGGGGACTTTATTTCATCTGGTGCCCTAAATTTAGCTAGAGAACTATCATATCATCCTGAACACCTAAGAAGTCTACCTGAGATGTAAAAAAAGAATGGCTGAAATTCTACAACTAGAAAAGTGACTACCACTTTTTGCAAAGCAGGAGTGTGGAGAAGTGAACTGAGTAGAGATACGGAAGACAAATGGTGGGGGAAGGGAGCCTACATCAGCCTACTACCAGAAAATGATAGAGCTCTGGGAGCAAAATCCAAACCTTTAGAAACCTGCCTCAGTGAGAGATGGCCCAGCCTGAAAGGTGCTCAGTGGTAAAGAGAGATAGTATCCCAGGTGGGATAGTGTTTTCTCAAGAACCCCAGAGTCACAGGAAGAACAGTGGTGTCTGAACCAGCAGAGTTCCCAAGCATTGGAACAGGGAATCCTGTCAGGATAAATGAGCCCTGAAGGAGGCTCTCAGCTCAGTTCAGCATCCACTCTGAACTGAGGCCCGATCAGGTGACTGCTGTCCTTGTGCGGGGCCCAGCAAATTGCAGGAACAAGGTGACCCCCTGCGCCTCCCTCAGGGAGGATGTGTGTGGGCACACACTGCAGGAATCTGCAGAGTTTGGCACACACTGTGATCCTTCAGTTCCAGGGTTAGAGATCGAGCTGGCCATTTTAATTTTCACCCTTTAAAAAGGTGTGGAAAGACATCAGGGAACAAAAGCCACGCAGAGAAACTGACTTATACTGATCCTGGCCCCACTCCCTGGCAAGGAGCAGTGCAACTCCACCCAAGCAAAGATACCTGAGAATCAGGTATCAGCAAGTTAATGTCCTGAGAACAGGACAACAGCAAATTAATGGACCAAACAGGACTGCAAAACTGCAGTGCCAGGTGAAAATAGTATATAGAACTTGAGGCTTTTCTTATGATTCATTTGTTTTTTCATTTAAATTTTTCCATTTCTTTTTTCTCCCTTTTCCCCTGTTCAACTAGTTTCTTTGATTTTAAGTCTTTTTTAAACTTTTTTAAACTTCTGTTTTTTACTTCTACATTTAACAGGTATATATATATTTATATGTATATATATATATATATATATTTTTATTTCTGGATTCCTTTCACTGTGTTCAGTTTTACTTTTGTACATATTTAAGTTCTGCTTTTTTTTTTTTTTTTTTTTTTTTACAATTTTGGGATTTAGCATCTTCTAACACACAGACCAAAAGACACTCAGGACCAAGTGGATCACCCTGTTTTGTCCACCCTGTGAGATCACAGTCTCTCTTTCCCCCATCTATTCTTCTCTGTACCTGTAAAATAACTAGTAGGAATTCACAACAAAAGAACCAGAGGTAATACCCTCTCCCACAGATCTAATCAATATGGTTATAAGATGTCAGAACTGGAATTCAAGATAACAATTTTAAAGGCAACTAGCTGGGCTTGAAAAAGCATAAAAGCACTAGCTAATCTCTTGGTGTAGAAATTAAATCTAATCAGGCCAAAATAAAAAATGCTCTGAGATGCAGTCTAAATTGGATGTGCTGACAGCTACGGTAAATGAAGAAGACAGAGTCAGTGAACCATAGCACAAGTTGATGGAAAGGAAGGAAGCTGAGGAAAAGAGAAAAACAATTGACAGACCATGAGGGGAGTCTTTGAGTAATCAGCGATGCCATAAAATGAAACAGTATTAGAATTACTGTGGTCCCCAAGGAGAGAGAGAGAAAGAGAGAGAGAGACGGTATATTTGTGCAAATCATAGCTCAGAACTTCCCTAATCTGGGGAAGGAAACAGGTATTCAAGTCCAAGAGGTAGAGAGGACCCCTCCCCAAACCAATAAAAATAGATACACTCCAACATATAATAGTGATGCTTGCAAATTTCGGAAATAAAGAGAAAATCCTGAAAGCAGTGGGCGACAAGAGGTTCTTAACCTACAGGGTTAAGAACATTAGACCGGCAACACACCTATTCACAGAGAACTGGCAGGCCAGAAAGAGCTGAAATGATCTATTTCCAGTACTAAATGAGAGAAACATGAAGCCAAGAATACTCTATCCAGAAAGGCTGTCAATCAGAATGGAAGGAGAGATAAAAAGCTTCCAGGACAGAAAGAAACTCAAAGAATATGTGACCACTAAACTACCCTACAAAAAATATTAAGGAGGATCCTGTAAGTGAAGGGAGATCCCAAAAGTAACAAAGACCAGAGAGAAACAGTGACAATCTCCAGAAACAGGGACTTTACACATAATACAATGATACTAAACTCATACATTTCAATATTTACTCTGAATGTCAATGAGCTATATGATCTAACCAAAGAACAAATGTTATCACATTGGATAAAAAGCAAGACCCATCATAAGTTATGTACAAGAGACTCATTTTAGAACTAAAGAAAAGTCCAGATTGAAAGTGAGTGGGTAGAGAATCATTCATCATACTAATGGACCACAAAAGAAATCTGGGGTACTAATCCTCATAACAGACAAATTAGATTTATACCAAAGACCATAGTAAGGGATGAAGAGGAACACTATATTATACTTAAAGGGTTTGTCCAGCAAGAAGATCTAAGAATTATAAATATTTATGCTCCTAAATTGAGAGCAGCCAATTATATAAACCAATTAATAACCAGATTAAAGAAACACATTGATAATAATACCATAATAGTAGGGGACTTTATCACCCCACTCACAACAATGGATAGATCATTGAAGCAGAAGATCAACCAGGAAACAAGTGTTTGGAATGACACACTGGGCTAGATGGACTTCATAGATACAGACAGAACATTCCAAATTAATGGAAGAGAATATACATTCTTCTTGAGTGCACATGGAACATTTTCCAGAATAGATCATATCAGGGTCATGAATCATGTTTCAACCAGTACCAAAATATTGGGATTAGTGCCTTCATATTTTTAGACCACAATGCTTTGAAACTTGCACTCAATCACAAGAGAAAACTTGGAAGGAACACAAATACTTGGAGGTTAAAGAGCATCCTACTAAAGAATGAATGGGTCAACAGAAAATTAAAGAAGTAATAAAAATAATTCATGGAAATGAATGAAAATGAAAACACAACTATTCAAACTTTTGGGATACAAAAAAGGCAGTCCTATGAGGGAAGTACATTGTAATACAAGCCTTTCTCAGAAAATTAGAAAAATCTCAAGTACACACGCTAAACTTACATGTAAAGGAGCTGGGGAAAAAATAGAAAATAAGGGCTAAACCAAGAAGGAGAAAAGAAATAATAAATATGAGAGCATAAATCAATGAAATAGAAACCAGAAGAACAATAGAACAGATCAATGAAACTAGAAGGTGGTTCTTTGAAAGAATTAATAACACTGACAACCCCCCACCAGACTTATCAACAAGAAAAGAGACAGGACCTAAATTAATAAAATCATGAATGAAATAGGAAACATCAAGACCAACACCAAAGAAATGCAATTATAAGAATATATTATGAGAAAATAAATGTCAAAAATTAGGCAACCTGGAAGAAATGGATGCAATCCTAGAAAAGTATAAACTACCAGAACTGAAACAGAAAGAAAGAGAAAACCTGAACAGACCCATAACCAGCAAGGAAACTGAACAAGTAACCAAAAATCTCCCAACAAATGAGAGATTGTTTCCCAGGGAAATTCTACCAAACTTTTAAGGAAGTAATATCTATTCTTCTGAAGCTGTTTCGGAAAACTAGAAATGTAAAGAAAGCTTCCAAACTCATTCTATGAGACCAGCATTACCTTGATTCCAAAAACAAAGACCCCACCAAAAAGGAAAATTACAGACCAGTATCCTTGATGAACATGGATGCCAAAATCCTCACCAAGATTCAACAGTACTTTAAAAGGATATTCACCATGACCAAGTAGGATTTATTCCTGGCTGTAAGGTTGGTTCAACATTTGCAAATCAATCAATGTGGTACATAATATTAATAAAAGAAAGGACAAGAACCATATGAGTCTCTCAATCAATGCAGAAAAAGCATTTGACAAAATATGGCATCCTGTCTTGATTAAAACTCTCCATAGTGCAGGGAAAGAGGGAACATATTTCAATATCACAAAACCCATCTACAAAAAGCCCACAGTGCATTATTCTCAATGAGGAAAAACTAAGAGCTTTTCTCATAAGATCAGGATCACAACAGGCATATCCACCATTGTTGATCAACACCGTACTAGAAGTCCTAACCTCAGTAATAAGACAATAAAAAGAAATAAAAGACATTCAAACTGGTAAAGAGGTCAAACTCTCACTCTTTGCAGACGATATGATACTTTATGTGGAAAACCAAAGACTCCACCCCAAAATTGCTAGAACTCAGACAGCAATTCAGAGAAATGGCAGGATATAAAATCAATGCACATAAACCAGTAGCATTTCTATACAATAGCAACAAGACAGGGAAAAAAATAAATTAAGGATTCAATTCCACTTACAATTGCACCAAAAACTGTAAGATTGCTAGAAGTAAACCTAACCAAAGATGTAAAGGATCTGTATTCTAATAACTACAGAACATTTTGAAATAAATTGAGGAAGACACAAAGAAATGGAAAAACATTCCATGATCATGGGTTGGAATAATAAATATCATTAAAATATCTACACTATCTGGAGCAATCTACACATTCAACGTAATTCCTAACAAAATACCATCAAGATTTTTCACAGATCTAGAACAAATAATCCTAAAATTCATATAGAAAGACAAAAGACTTGAATAGAAATGATCAAATTTGAAAAGAAAACAAAGCTGGTAGCATCACAATGCCATATTTCAAGCTCTATTACAAAGCTTTAATCATCAAGACAGTAAAGTATTGGCACAAAAACAGACACACAGATCAATGGAACAGAATAGAGAAATAAAAAATGGACCCCCAATTCTAGGGTTAACTATCTTCAACAAAGCAGGAAAGAGTATTTGGTGGAAAAAAGACAGTCTTTTCAATAAATTGTGCTGTGAAAATTGGAGAGCCACTTTTTTTTAATTTATTTATTTTTTTCAGCGTAACAGTATTCATTGTTTGCACAGCACCATTTGCTCCATGCAAAACGTGCCCTCCCTATTACCCACCACCTGTTCCCCCAACTTCCCACCCCTGACCCTTCAAAACCCTCAGGTTGTTTTTCAGAGTCCATAGTCTCTTATGGTTCGCCTCCCCTTCCAATTTTTTTTCTTATAAACATATAATGTATTTTTATCCCCAGGGGTACAGGTCTGTGAATTGCCAGGTTTACACTCTCCACAGCACTCACGATAGCACATACCCTCCCCGATGTCCATAACCCCCTCCCCCTCTCCCAATCCCACCTCCCCACAGCAACCCCCAGTTTGTTTTGTGAGATTAAGAGTCATTTATGGTTTGTCTCCCTCCCAATCCCATCTTGTTTCATTTATTCTTCTCCTATCCCCCTAACCCCCCATGTTGCTTCTCCATGTCCTCATATCAGGGAACTAGAGGGTATCATGCTTAGTGAAATAAGTCAATCGGAGAAAGACAACTATCATATGATCTCCCTGATATGGAGAGCCACTTTTATTAAAATAAAACTGGGCCGTTTTCTTACACCACACACACACACACACACACACACACACACACACACACACACACACACCTCAAAATGGATGAAAGACCTAAATGGAGACAGGAATCCATCTAAATCCTAGAGGAGAACACAGTCAGCAACCTCTTTGACCTCAGCTGCAGCAATTCTTTCCTAGAAACATCTTCAGAGGCAAGGGAAACAAAGGTAAAAATGAACTCTTGGGACTTCATCAAAATAAAAAGCTTCTGCACAGCAAATAAAACAGTCAACAAAACTAAAAAGCCACCTACAGAATGGGAGAATATATTTGCAGATGTCTTATTGGATAAAAGGCTAGTATCCAAGACCTATAAAGAACTTACCAGGAGAGACAAGATGGCAGGGAAGTAGGAAGAGGCACCATTTCAACCTGTACCCTAAAGTGAGCTGATTACCTACCAAAGAACTCTGATCACCCATGAAATCAGGCTGAGATTAGAATTATACACTTCTGGATCTGGGGGGGCGGTGGTAAGAAGATGCTGGTGGGCAGGTAAAGTGGAGTGGGAACGTGGAACTGATACTGGAAGATAAACAAAAGGAGGAAGGCACCAGAAGTGACCCACTGGAAATTAATACCCCAATACAAGAGTGTCCTGTGATTGGGGACCAGCATTAACTTGGAGTCTGGTTGAAAGCACCCCAAAAGACCAAAGGATCATGGGGGGAAATTGCGGGAATCTGGGTGGTTAGGGACAGGGGCTTAAGTCTGCTGACCCAGGACAGCCACCGCTGGTGCTGAGCCAGAGAGAATCCAACAAAGAAGCCAGGTCTTGGTCCCTGAGTCACCAGCGCACCTGAGAGCGTCTGGGTGGTGGCACCCATGAGGGTGAGGGAGCCTCGCCAGCTGGCAGAACCACAGCCTTTTGCACTCTCCATGCACGCACCACCGCATGACCAGAGTCTGAATCAGGCCCTACACCCTCCCCTGAAAGAGGTGCGTGCAGGTGCCAGCCGGCACTCTCTCGGACCCCAGAGAGTCTGTGCACTCCCCGCCCAGGCCAGAGGAAAAATCTCAGTGTGCTTTCGCTGCTCAGAACATCTCTGGCAGTCTGGAGCTGCCCAGACAGCCATGGCTATCATGGTTTTGGGTACAAGTGGGAGTTCCTGTGACCCCAGAGACCATGACTGAAGATGTGCTCTGCCAGTGGCAGAGGGGGAATTTATGTGCTCTGGAGCACCCAGAGGGGAACAGACTGAGACTACTTTCCTCTAAAACTCCAAAAACCATCAAAAGCCACCAAGGGGAGAGAAAAAAAAAAATGAACAAACAAACAAACAAAAAAAACCCTCCAGAGATCAAAAGCCTGAAAAACCAGTTTCCTCAGAGCCCACCCCCTCAGGGCAGGAGGACTTAACTCTAGCAAGACTCCCTGAAAACGCATATGAGAAGAAAAACAAATACACAGAAACACTGGCAGAAGAAAAAGATGGGAGAGTGGTTATAAATTCTCAGTGTGGGTGAGGAATGTTATTTTGATTCTTCCTGGATGTATCTTGATGTCTTTGTTAAAGCACTCAACTTTCCTAAGATAAAGGGGGATTAAAAACTGCTTTACCTATGGGGGCAGCATTGATTGGGGAAAGGGGATTACCTTGAAGCTTATCTCTATATGAATATTAAAAAAAAGAATAAGCTAACATAAAATTAAATTAAAAATTAAAAAATAGAAAAGCAAAAGAAAAACACAGGTTTATGTATCAAAAAGTTCAGGTTATGGGGTGGAGTCATTTGGGTTTTCCACATATAGTATCATATCATCTGCGAAGAGTGATAGTTTGACTTCTTCTTTACCAATTTGGATGCCTTTAATTTCTTTTTACTGTCTGATTGCTGAGGCTAGGACTTCTAGTACTATGTTGAATAGCAGTGGTGATAATGGACATCCCTGCCGTGTTCCTGACCTTAGCGGAAAAGCTTTCAGTTTTTCTCCATTGAGAATGATATTTGCGGTGGGTTTTTCATAGATGGCTTTGATAATATTGAGGTATGTGCCCTCTATCCCTACAGTTTGAAGAGTTTTGATCAGGAAAGGATGCTGTACTTTGTCAAATGCTTTTTCAGCATCTATTTAGAGTATCATATGGTTCTTGTTCTTTCTTTAATTAATGTGTTGTATCACATTGATTGATTTGCAGATGTTGAACCAACCCTGCAGCCCTGGAATAAATCCCACTTGATCGTGGTGAATAATCCTTTTAATGTACTGTTGAATCCTATTGGCTAGTATTTTGGCGAGAATTTTTGCATCTGTGTTCATCAAGGATATTGGTCTGTAGTTCTCTTTTTTGGTGGGATCCTTGACTGGTTTTGGGATCAAGGTGATGCTGGCCTCATAAAATGATTTTGGAAGTTTTCCTTCCATTTCTATTTTTTGGAACAGTTTCAGGAGAATAGGAATTAGTTCTTCTTTAAATGTTTGGTAGAATTCCCCTGGGAAGCCGTCTGGCCCCGGGCTTTTGTTTGTTTGGAGATTTTTGATGACTGTTTCAATCTCCTTACTGGTTATGGGCCTGTTCAGGTTTTCTATTTCTTCCTGGTTCAGTTGTGGTAGTTTATATGTCTCTAGGAATGCATCCATTTCTTCCAGATTGTCCAATTTGTGGCGTAGAGTTGCTCATAGTATGTTCTTATAATTGTCTGTATTTCTTTGGTGTTAGTTGTGATCTCTCCTCTTTCATTCATGATTTTATTGATTTGGGTCCTTTCTCTTTTCTTTTTGATGAGTCTGGCCAGGGGTTTATCAATCTTATTGATTCTTTCAAAGAACCAGCTCCTAGTTTCATTGATTTTTTCTATTTTTTTTTTGGTTTCTATTTCATTGATTTCTGCTCTGATCTTTATGATTTCTCTTCTCCTGCTGGGTTTAGGGTTTCTTTCTTGTTCTTTCTCCAGCTTCTTTACGTGTAGGGTTAGGTTGTGTACTTGAGACCTTTCTTGTTTCTTGAGAAAGGCTTGTACCGCTATATATTTTCCTCTCAGGACTGCCTTTGCTGTGTCCCACAGATTTTGAACTGTTGTGTTTTCATTATCATTTGTTTCCATGAATTTTTTCAGTTCTTCTTTAATTTCCTGGTTGACCCATTCATTCTTTAGAAGGATGCTGTTTAGTCTCCATGTATTTGGGTTCTTTCCAGCTTTCCTCTTGTGATTGAGTTCTAGCTTCAGAGCATTGTGGTCTGAAAATATGCAGGGAATGATCCCAATATTTTGATACCGGTTGAGACCTGATTTGTGACCCAGGATGTGATCTATTCTGGAGAAGGTTCCATGTGCACTAGAGAAGAATGTGTATTCTGTTGCTTTGGGATGAAATGTTCTGAATATATCTGTGTCTAACCCCAAAACTGCTAGAACATGTACAGAAATTCAGTAAAGTGTCAGGATATAAAATCAATGCACAGAAATCAGTTGCATTTCTGTACACCAACAACAAGACAGAAGATAGAGAAATTAAGGAGTCAATCCCATTTACAATTGCACCCAAAACTATAAGATACCTAGGAATAAACCTAACCAAAGAGGCTAAGAATCTATACACAGAAAATTATAAAGTACTCATGAAAGAAATTGAGGAAGACACAAAGAAATGGAAAAATGTTCCATGCTCCTGGATTGGAAGAATAAATATTGTGAAAATGTCCATGCTACCTAAAGCAATCTACACATTTAATGCAATCCCTATCAAAATACCATCCATTTTTTTCAAAGAAATGGAACAAATTATCCTAAAATTTATATGGAACCAGAAAAGACCTCGAATAGCCAAAGGAATATTGAAAAAGAAAGCCAAAGTTGGTGGCATCACAATTCCGGACTTCAAGCTCTATTACAAAGCCGTCATCATCAAGACAGCATGGTACTGGCACAAAAACAGACACATAGATCAGTGGAACAGAATAGAGAGCCCAGAAATCGACTCTCAACTCTATGGTCAACTAATCTTCGACAAAGCAGGAAAGAATGTCCAATGGAAAAAAGACAGCCTCTTCAATAAATGGTGCTGGGAAAATTGGACAGCCACATGCAGAAAAATGAAATTGGACCACTTCCTTACACCACACACGAAAATAGACTCCAAATGGATGAAGGACCTCAATGTGAGAAGGGAATCCATCAAAATCCTTGAGGAGAATGCAGGCAGCAACCTCTTCGACCTCAGCCGTAGCAACATCTTCCTAGGAACAACGGCAAAGACAAGGGAAGCAAGGGCAAAAATGAACTATTGGGATTTCATCAAGATCAAAAGCTTTTGCACAGCAAAGGAAACAGTTAACAAAACCAAAAGAAAACTGACAGAATGGGAGAAGATATTTGCAAACGACATATCAGATAAAGGGCTAGTATCCAAAATCTATAAGGAACTTAGCAAACTCAACACCCAAAGAACAAACAATCCAATCAAGAAATGGGCAGAGGACATGAACAGACATTTCTGCAAAGAAGACATCCAGATGGCCAACAGACACATGAAAAAGTGCTCCACGTCACTCGGCATCAGGGAAATACAAATCAAAACCACAATGAGATATCACCTCACACCAGTCAGAATGGCTAAAATGAACAAGTCAGGAAATGACAGATGCTGGCAAGGATGCGGAGAAAGGGCAACCCTCCTCCACTGTTGGTGGGAATGCAAGCTGGTGCAACCACTCTGAAAAACAGCATGGAGGTTCCTCAAAATGTTGAAAATAGAACTACCCTATGACCCAGCAATTGCACTACTGGGTATTTGCCCTAAAGATACAAACGTAGTGATCCGAAGGGGCACGTGTACCCGAATGTTTATAGCAGTAATGTCTACAATAGCCAAACTATGGCAAGAACCTAGATGTCCATCAACAGATGAATGGATCAAGAAGATGTGATGTATATACACAATGGAATACTATGCAGCCATCAAAAGAAATGAAATCTTGCCATTTGCGACGACATGGATGGAACTAGAGGGTATCATGCTTAGTGAAATAAGTCAATCGGAGAAAGACAACTGTCATATGATCTCCCTGATATGAGGACATGGAGAAGCAACATGGGGGGTTAGGGGGATAGGAGAAGAATAAATGAAACAAGATGGGATTGGGAGGGAGACAAACCATAAATGACTCTTAATCCCACAAAACAAACTGGGGGTTGCTGGGGGGAGGTGGGATTGGGAGAGGGGGAGGGGGCTATGGACATTGGGGAGGGGAGGCGAACCATAAGAGACTATGGACTCTGAAAAACAACCTGAGGGTTTTGAAGGGTCAGGGATGGGAGGTTGGGGGAAGAGGTGGTGGGTAATAAGGAGAGCACGTTTTGCATGGAGCACTGGGTGTTGTGCAAAAACAATGAATACTGTTACGCTGAAAAAAATAAATAAAATCGGGAAAAAAAAAGTTCAGATTAAAAGGTTATTATGGAATTTGATGTACTGGACATCTTGCTGTGATGGTAAATAGATTAAAAAGTTATATATTTATAAAATGAACCAGAATAGTGGGAACGAACTAAAAATAAGAGTAGTATCTATGAAGTAGTGGTGGTTGTCCTCTTGTCTTTTTTTTCCTTGGGGAGGTTGGCTTTCTAGGGATTTTTCAATATCTAGGAATATTTGTTTTTTCTCCTGGTAGTATATAAATCTTATACTTGGGGTTCTTGTTGACAAGGTTCTTTTTTGTTTTTATTTAATTTTCTTTTCTCTTGTTACCTATTTTTGTCGGTCTTTTTGTTTGTCTGTTTTTGTTTGTATACTTCATAAATCTTACCTTGGGGCCCATTTAGGCTGGGCCTACTATTTTATCTCATCTTTCTTTTTTTTCCTCTCTCTCTCTCTTTTTTCTTCTTTTTCTTTCTTTTGGATGGGGATTCTTGATTGCTCAGAAGTGTTCCAGGGTGCACCTTGCCTGCATGACAGTCAATACATTCAGCTACACATCCGTTCAGCCATCTCTCACCAAAATGACTAGAAGGAGGAATGCCCAAAAGAAGAAAAATTCAGAGACTGGGTGGTCTGCATCAGAGCTATTGGATATGGACATAGACAGTATGTCGGAAAGGGAATTCAGGCTAACAATTATCCAGGCAATAGCTGGGTTGGAGAAAGCCATGGATGACAAAATGGAATTGATTAGGGCAGAAGTGAAAGCCACCAGGGATGATGTTCACAATGTTCTCAATGAGTTCCAATCAAATCTAAATTCTCTAAAAGCAGAAGATAGAATCAGTGATCTGGAGGACAAACAGAAAAAAAGGGTCAGAAAGAAGCCTGGAACAAACAGCTTGGAAGCCATGAAAACAGAATTGGGGAAATAAATGACAGTATGTAATGTTCCAATGTCAGAATTATTGGAATCCCTGAGGGGGAGAGGAAAGAAAGAAGACTATAAGATATAGTTGAACAAATTCTCCATGAAAAATTTCCCAGTCTGGTGAATGGAACCAGCGTTCATGTACTAGAGGCAGAAAGGTCTCCCCACAAGATCATAGAATCTAGAAAGACCTCAAGAAACCTGATAGTGAAAATGATAAATCATAATTGTAGACAGACAGTCTCTTGAAAGCAGCTAAGGCAAAGAAACCCCTTACATACAGAGGAAAGCCCATCAGAATAACATCAGACATGTCCACAGAAACCCAGCAAGCCAGAAAGGGCTGGCAAGATACATTCAGGGCACTAAATGAGAAGAACATTTAGCCAAGAATATTTTATCCAGCAAGACTGACATTCAAAATGGATGGAGAGATAAAGAGCTTCCAAGACCAGCAAGGTTCAAAAGAGTATGTGACCACCAAGCTGACACTGCAGGAAATACTAAGGGGGATTCTATAGAAGAGGAAAAATCCTAAGAATATCATTGAACAGAAATATATGGAGACAATCTATAGAAACAAAGACTTCACAGGTAACATGATGTCAATAAACATGTATCTCTCAATAATCACTCTCAACATGAATGGTCTAAATGCACCCATAAAATGACACAGGGTTGCAGATTGGATAAAACGAAAGGACCCATCCATATGTTGCTACAAGAGACCAATTTCGAACCTAAGGATACACCCAGACTGAAAGTGAAGGGATGGAGAAGCATTTTCATGCCAGTGGGCTTCAAAAGAAGGCCAGGGTAGTGATTCTCAGATAAATTAGATTTTAAACTAAAGACTGTAGTCAGAGATATAGAAGGACACTACATCACTGTTAAAGGGTCTATCCACCATGAAGATCTAACAATTGTAAATATTTATGCCCCCAATATGGGAGCAGCCAGTTACATAAGAAAACTGTTAAGATAAGGAGTCATACTGATATGAATACATTGATAGTAGGAGATATTAACACGCCACTTTCAGTAATAGACAGATCATCCAAGCAGAAAATCAATAAAGAAACAAGAGCATTGAATGACACATTGGACCAGATGGACCTCATAAATATATACAGATCATTCCACCCTAAAACAACAGAAAACTCATTCTTCTTGAGTGCACATGGAACATTCTCCAGAATAGACCACATACTGGGTTACAAATCAGAGTTCAACCGATACCAAAAGACTGAGATTTTCCCCTGCATATTCTCAGATTACAATGCTTTGAAACTGGAGCTCAACCACAAGGAAAAGTTTGGAAGGAACTCAAACACCTGGAAGCTAAAGACCACCTTGCTTAAGAATTCTTGGATCAACCAGGAGATCAAAGAAGAACTTAAACAATTCATGGAAACCAATGAGAATGAAGACACTTGGCAAAGGCAGTCCTAAGGGGGAAATACATAGCCATCCAAGCATCTCTCGAAAATATTGAAAAATCCAGAATATGCCAACTGTCTCTACACCTTAAAGAACTGGAGAATCATCAACAAATTAAGCCAACTCCACACAAAAGAAGGGAAATAATCAAGATTAGAGCAGAGATCAATGAGATAGAAACGAGATATACAGTAGAAATGAGAGATACAGTAGATACAATGAAACTAGAAGCTGGTTTTTTGAGAAATCAATAAGATTGATAAAACATTGGCCAAACTAATCCAAAAGAAAAAAAAAAGAAAGCCCCAATTAATAAATTATGAATGAAAAGGGAGCGATCACAACTAACATCAAGGAAACAGAAACAATCATCACAAGTCATTATCAAAAGTTATATGCCAAGACAGCATGGTACTGGCATAAAAACAGACACATAGACCAGTGGAACAGAGTAGAGAGCCCAGATATGGACCCTCAACTCTATGGTCAAATAATCTTTGACAAAGCAGGAAAAAAATATGCAGTGGAAAAAAGACAGTCTCTTCAGTAAATGGTGCTGGGAAAATTGGACAGAGATGTGTAGAAGAATGAAACGCGATCATTCTCTTACACTGTACACAAAGATAAATTTGAAATGGATAAAAGACCTCAGTGTGAGACAGGAATCCATTAGAGTCCTAGAGGAGAACACAGGCAGTAACCTCTTTGATATCAGCTACAGCAACTTCTTTCAAGATATGTCAATTATCATATGGCTTCACTTATTTGTGGAGCGTAACAAATAACACAGAGGACATGGGGAAATGGAGAGGAGAAGGGAGTTGAGGGAAATTGGAAGGGGAGGTGAATCATGAGAGACTATGGACTCTGAAAAACAACCTGAGGGTTTTGAAGGGGCGGGGGTGGGAGGTCGGGGGAACAAGGTGGTGGGTATTAGGGAGGGCACGTATTGCGTGGAGAACTGGGTGTGGTGCAAAAACAATGAATACTGTTATGCTGAAAAGAAATTAATATATATATATATATAAATTTTTAAAAAAGAAATAAATAAAAAAATAAAAAAGATTAAAGTCCCATATTTAACAAAAGCTTAGAGCCTGTCAAAATTAATTGAAGGAAATTTATAGTAATTATTGTCTCAAAAATGATATAACATTTAATAAATATTTTGCATAAAAATTTTTAAATATAAAAATACTATTTATATGGGCAATGTTACCATACAGATTAATAAAATGGAAAATAAAGGTTATACAGCAATTTTAACAAGTAAAACACAATCATGGGTGCAAATGAAATGAGAGACTAAGGAAAAAATTCCAACAGAGGGCAAGAAGAGTGGGAAAGAAGCAAAAATAGATAAAATAGTAAAACATAACAGGATGGTAGCTATACATCAAATTAAATAATTACATTACCTATAAATGATCTAAGGACTCTACTAAAAGTCAGATATTGCCAGAATGAAGCACAAGCAAGACCCAAATATTTTCTCTCAACAAGGAATCCACTTTAAAGACACAGACTGCCAAAGTACAAGGATGGAGGAAAGATAAATATGCAAACCATAATTAATAAGGGAACTCAGGCATTCACATCAATATTTGACTCTGAAGGCTTCAGATCAACAAATTATCAAAAATAAAGAGAGACATGTAATAATGCTAAAGAGCTTAATCCTTCAAGAAGATGTTCAAATTTTAATCTGTTTGTACCTAATATCCAAGCTTTAAAAATATATGGAAGCAAACAATTTCTTATCAAATTAGATTTCCCAACTGATTTGAAAGCTATCTACACAAAACCCTACATATAAATGTTTATGGAAACTATTCATCACCACCAAAACAAACAAAAAAGAAACAACTAGGATGTCCTTGAAGAGATAAATAGAAAAATGAGCTGAGGTACATCCATACAATGGGATACTATACCATAATATAAAAGATTGAGCTTTTAATCTGTTTAATCAAATGGAGTCATCTTAAATACATATCACCAAATGAAAGAGGATATTTGAAAAGGCTACACTTGCCACACACTAAACATATGATGTCTGGAAAAGGAAAATCTATGGACATAGAGGACACGTTAGTGATTGCTAGGGGTTTGTGGAGGGAGAAGTGGTCAAATACAAAAGGAAATATTTATGGTGATTGAACTGTAGGGTACTAGAGTCAGGAGTTCTGTGTTATGAATCCAGAGACTCATAAATGTTCAAAGGCTTGATTCCAATAATTTTATCTTCAAGAACTATCCTGAATGCAATTAGAATTATTAAAGATGACTTTTATATAAGTTATTTTAAATCGCACTTATTCTCAACTGGGAAAAAGTTCTACAATGTGGGAATAAATATTTTATTGATAAACTGGAACATAATGCTACCATTTAAAATCAAGTCTACAAGTTATATGTGACAATGAGAAAGAATGTTCATAAATCATGTTTAGAGAAAATGAACATTAAAAAATCTAAATAAACAGTGTGAACCCATATATTAGATAAATTTGGGAATTAAATATAGGGATATGAGAGAGCTAGACATCATCTATCATATTGATTTAAGCCTGGATATTTAAGAGTATGAAAATGATGACATTAGCAGAGTTGGTATTTACAATAAAAGAAAATGTGTTGATTTTGTGGATATTAAATTTGTGGTGCACTGATGTCACCTGATACATATGAAATCTTAGAATTAGAGGTGTACACTTGGGCTCTTTCTCATAAAGATGTAAAGTTATTTGAATGTATTAAATCTCCCAACAGGAGATCCTAAGGAGAAAAGAAATTCCAAAACAGACTTTTAGGGACTATCTACAAGAAAAGGGCAGTAGAAAGAACAGGTAACAAGGAAGAGTCCTGGGAGTAACCGCCGAAGAGTCATTTAGGAGTACTCTAAATTCATGTGTTTGGGAAAACATGAAGACTCAGTTTAGCCCTAATCATAAACTCAAGATGTTCCAACTTGTGGAAGATGCATCAAGGAAGAGCAGGAGAGGTGTTGGACAAAGTATTAGAAGATACATCCCCACTCTGGAAAGTACAATCTGAGTAAAGAAACTAATTCCTCAAGAATTCATCCAACTTAACTATTTAGAATGTTGGACTAGCTGATTTCTAGTGTTGATATGAGCATCAAAATTCTATGTGAGAAAAAGAAAACTTTCTTTATCCTTTTATATTCTGGTCTTCAATATAAACTAACCTCAGGGAAGAAGAAGATCAAAGCTTCACGTGACAGCAATTTTTTTCCCTAAAAATTTCAACTAAAAAATAATTAAATTTTTGGAGGTTACTGTAAGTCACTTCACTAGAACCTACCCTGTAGGATACAGTCCTTCTACTGTAAAATGACTCTTACTGCCCTACACTAGAAGCCTTGCCTTGGAAACTAAGCATGTAGCTCTTTTAGAATGATTGAAATACCTTGGGCACCTGGGTGGCTCAGTGGGTTAAGCCGCAGACTTCGGCTCAGGTCATGATCTCAGGGTCCTGGGACCGAGTCCTTTGTCGGGCTCTCTGCTCAGCAGGGAGCCTGCTTCCTCCTCTCTCTCTCTGTGCCTGCCTCTCTGCTTACTTGTGATCTCTGTCAAATAAATAAATAAAATCTTAAAAAAAATAAAATGATTAAAATACCAAGATGTTTGCATTGCTGTGTATCATGCAAGGGCACAAATATCTTCTCATCAATTTTTGACTCTCCTGGGACCTAAATGGTGCTAAACCTCTCCTGAAACAGAAAGGAATAACCAACAGAACTATTCACTGCTTTTTTGCCCACCATGTTAAATTTTTCTTCAACAGGACAAAGCATTTCCACTAGTCCTGCTCCTTTCTCCATTTGTGAAATCCTCAAGGTAATGCACTGTATCTCTGTGCACAACTCTCTCACATAATTAGCCCTAATGCAGGTGATTTCTACTACCATAGCCTTCCTCTATCACCAATACTACACTGCAATCCAGTGATGTCAAATAACTAACTAGCTTCTAATAATTTTAATGGGTTTTCTTAGATCTATGTGCTGAGGATACTTCAAGGTATAAATGACGGAGATTAAAGTCTGGAAAGACATGTGTTCCCCTACATTGGCACCCTATCCAGTGGATCCTGAAGAATGCTGTTCCTCCCAGTTGGTGCAATATAAAGCTAGGGACAAGAAGAGCTGTTGTTCTGCAGCCTCCTAATTCAGCCACAACAGAGAACAGGAGACAGACGATTAGTCCTCACCCTTTCAATTTATCTTTGACTATTTTACATCAATTGTGCCTTTTACCTGCCCAAGTATCTAAGTCTGAGAAGCAACTGAATGACTTTTTTTTTTTTGCTAAAACCAGGATGGGTTTAGCCTTTTAATTGAATATAATTTTATTTAAATGCAACCTTTTATAATTTTATCATTGAATTAACATTTAGGGATGGGTCATGCTTTCAAAAGCCAGAGGATTAAAGAATATTAAAATTAGGAGGGAGACTTCTTCCCTCTTTCTTTGAAGAGACACGGAGCACTGTGAAGGGTATGTGATTTGCCTAAAATTGTGAATTTATTTACAGATATACAAAATACAGATATTTTGTATAACTCAGGCTACTACTTCTCTTATAGTCCACAATGTCTTTGAACATCATCTATTGATCTGGACATCAGGCTATTTTATTAATTCATGACTAGAAAATACAAGTAACATGAAAATCCAAATATCTTGCTTGATACATATTCTACTTGTGAGAAAAAAAAGAGGATAGCCCATATATGATTACTATCTTTTATAATCTTATTGATACTATGGTGAATTCTTTATATTGATATTAAACAAAATGTTTGATTCAATTATCTGATGATCATATATAACACATATCTGAGAAGCAGGGAACAAAGTTATCTATACTTTGAATGAAGGGGAATTGAGTGAAGAGAAGAAAAAGCCTAAATATTCCCTAAACATGGTTTTGATAAAATGATACAATATTCTGATACCTCTCTTTACAGACTCCAGATCATGTAACAATTACTATCCCAAGTGATACTTTCTAAAAAAAATTCTTGCTGATCTTTAAATGAAAACTTATATGAAACTGTTGTAGATTGTTGCTGAAACTTCCCCTTATGAACAATGTCTAAATCTCTGAAGAATTTCATCCATTCTTCTGGACTTGTTGGATGAGGTTAAGTTGGAAAAAAAAAAATTTTCCTAACATATGTGGGCAAATATGCTATATTTGAAGCTGCAGTGGAGACTAAGAAATAATCCTCTTCATGTTATCCTGAGTTGTTAATGATTGGTATTGATTTCTAGAGGTCTCTGAAAGTTATTTGTAATCATGTAGTTTACTGCTATCAAAAACAGAAGCAAGATAGCTACAGTCAGGCTGAATTATTTGCAAAATGTGAAACAGGAAATATTGCTTTAGCATATTTTCCTTTTTGTCTACTCCTTTGTCTCTTAGATTCCTGAGGGCTCCAAGTACTACCCCAACTACTCTAGACCTAAATTCAAATACTGTATTCCGCCTTCTCTCATCTCTATGAAGACAGTCCATTCTGGCTACGGACATCCTCAGTCTATTTCCTTCTTATTTAAAAGAAAACTTTATGGTTCATCTCTACAGAGCCAGGTCTATTTTCTTAGGAGATGTGGAAGTAACAACTACATTCTTACCAAGTGTTAATGACTACAAATTATAGAATATATCACACATACCCCATTTCTTCTTAGGTAAGTGAAAGTGTTTTGTCAGTATCCTTACAAAGACCACACTCTAGCATTTGTCTCCAGTGACTGTTATATCTCTGATCAGGATTTAGAGAGGGTAAAGGCAGTGGCAATACTGGAAAACTTGTGAAAGATGGATCTTTGACCTGAGAGTGTTTGCTGGCCTCTTGTAAACAATACTTTTATTTACTTCACTTAATCCACCAGTTATAATATCCAAGATAAAAGTAGTAGGAAAATATCTGACAGAATTTCAAAAGGAAGGTACCTGAGAGTTACCAAGTGCAACCCTGTATATCTGCATTAGTTTACTTTCAAATAGTACAAGAAATGAAAGACCGATCTTTCAAAAACACATGTACTAATTAGAAACTCATTCTTTGGTGAGTCAGGTCATATAAACTATCTTTGAGTATATCAAATTATCAGAAAATACTCTGATTTGAAAAAATACATTATTTTTGAAGATTTGTTTATTTGACAGAGAGAAAGTGAGAGAGCACAAGTAAGGGAAGCAGAAGAGGGAGAGGGAGAAGCAGGGTCTCTGCTAAGGAGGGAACCCGACTTGGGGCTTAATCCCTGGACCCCAGAATCATGACCTGAACTGAAGGCAGATGCTTTGCCAACTAAGCCACCTAGGTGCTCCTATTTTTTTTTTTGAGGGAGACAGTGTTTATGAGTGGGGAGGGGGACCACCCAAGAAGCCCCTGACATGGAAGCGTACAACTTTGCAGAAGATTTATTGGGAAGATGATTCCTGTGATTTTCTCACATAAATGAATTATATATTTTATTTGTAAGGTACCAGAAAGTCTTCTCTGCCACTCTTTTCTGCTGTATCTCTAGAAGGTCTCCCTGGGAGGGAGATTCACTCCCCGTGCTTAATTTAAGGCTTTGCTGCTTCTGATAGGACACATAAGAGCCCCTATTAGTTGGTCTTGTTAGGTATCATTTCCTTGCCTGCTTCTAGGCATTCATTACAGTATCTGTGTCAAGGAGTCTTGAGTCAGGGAGTTTCCCAGGGAGGATAGGCCATGCTGTGTACCTGTAGTTAACTCAAAAACTGGCCACTATGAAATGATGAGGAAGAGAGAAACACACCAAGAAGAATGTGGTGGCTTCTCAAAGATAAACTTACTCCACTGTGTAATTTTACCTCCAGCCTTCTGACTTCAGACTCTGCTGGTAGTCTCTTCTGACCATCTATGAGCCATAGTTTTGATATAATTGGTGATGATATGTGAATTCTTTGGGGGAATTTTCAAGACAACTAGAGATTTGAAGTATAGGGATGAGTCTCTGAATTTGGTTCCTGGGAGTTAAAAATTATTCATCACATGCCCTATCTTTATGTGTAAATCCTAAACACCAGGCAATTTGCAATTAGATTTAAGAAGACATTAATATTAAAAAAAAACTGCAAATAATTAGAAATCAGTAAAATAAAAGACACTCCCTTCGAAAGAAGTGATTTAGATGTAGAGAGATATTTCTTTACATTTCACATTTTCTTTTTCTTATTCACTATACAATGTCTCCAAGTTCTAGATAGCTTATAAAAGTATAAATAACATAAAAGGGAGAAAGTGTTGATAAAATAGAGTATATAATAACTGAACAAAAAAAGAAACATTGTTTTTTCACAGTCTGGATTTCTTACTATGAATACTACTGTACAATATAACTGTAATTTTTTAAAAACCCACCAAATTATATAACAGTTGTAATTCAATAATACATCTTTGGCTATTAGTTACAATAGCTGAGGTTAATGAAGCTTAACATCAGGAAATAATTGAAAAGAACAAACATACTGGATTCCTTCATAGAAAGGAACTCCAGGAAGAGATGAGTCACAACTCCAGGAAGAGTTCCAATGAACTCTAGATCTTTGGGTTTTGTTAGCTTTTTAATTTTACAGTTTGTAAATGAATAGAGAAGGAATCAGACCTAATCACTCAAGGCAATGATTCTGCCTATGAGTTCTCACACCATAGTGAGACACCATAGGTGTCTCTTTACCTCTTGGATTTTTTATTAACAAATAAAATATGGACAAAACTACACCTGGCAGCTCTCACACATCTTGTAAGTTTTCACAAAGCAAACACTTGTACCTATCAATCATATCAAGAAACAAACATTACAAGCACTTCAGAAGTCCTTCCTGTCACCTTCCTGTTCCTATTGCCCTTCCAGGAAAACCCCTCCAGGAGTTTTGTTAATATCATAGATCGGTGTAGCCTATTTTTGAACTTTATTTAAGTAGGTTCATATAGTATACACACTTTTGTGTCTCACTTTTGGGGTCAACATTGTGAAAATGTCTTTCTGTGTTAGCCATTTAAAAAAATGATATATAGTTTGTTATAGAAAAAACTATTCAGATTTTGTCTCTGTAACTTCTTAGACTAGATTTCTGTGTCAAGAAAACATTTCATATTTTCAATTTCATTTGTAAAGTAAGTAGCTTGCATTCCTCAAATTCATATAACTGGACATAACAATGTCTAACATCTCA
Source organism: Meles meles (assembly GCF_922984935.1). Lineage (NCBI taxonomy): Eukaryota > Metazoa > Chordata > Mammalia > Carnivora > Mustelidae > Meles > Meles meles. Next base: position 55,675,006 of record NC_060071.1, read on the forward strand.
AAACTCTCCCCTCCATCCCCACTTTATTGTTATTATATTGCTTATATATTTTTAATGATTCATGAAAATTCAGATACATAAATATAAGTAGAAATTAGAATCTCTAAGGAAGGAAGTGGAAATGGGAAATGAAACCCATGCTCACTGATTGATCTCTGTTTCTCTCTTATTCAGGTAACAAGATAAGTTCCTCCCAAAGTCAATGAATGACATAAATCACTCCCAGGTGACCGAATTTGTGTTGCTGGGGCTCTCTAATTCACGGGAGCTCCAGCCTTTCTTGTTTCTCATATTTTCACTACTTTACCTAGCAATACTGCTGGGAAACTTTCTTATCATCCTCACTGTAACCTCAGATTCCCGCCTTCATACCCCCATGTACTTTCTGCTTGCAAACCTCTCTTTTATAGATATATGTGTTGCCTCTTTTGCTACTCCCAAAATGATTGCAGACTTTCTGGTTGAGCACAAGACTATTTCCTTTGATGCCTGCCTGGCCCAGATTTTCTGTGTTCACCTTTTCGCTGGCAGTGAAATGGTGATCCTTGTATCCATGGCTTATGACCGTTATGTCGCTATATGCAAACCTCTCCACTACATGACAATAATGAGTCGCCGTGTGTGTATTATTCTTGTTCTCATCCCCTGGCTTGTGGGTTTCATCCATACTACTAGCCAGTTGGCATTTACTGTTAACTTGCCTTTTTGTGGTCCAAATAAGGTAGACAGTTTTTTCTGTGACCTCCCTCTAGTGACAAAGCTGGCCTGCATAGACACTTATGTTATCAGCCTACTTATAGTTGCAGACAGCGGATTTCTTTCTATGAGCTCCTTTCTCCTATTGGTTGTCTCCTACACTGTGATACTTATCACCGTCAGGAACCGCTCCTCTGCCAGCATGGCAAAGGCCCGCTCCACACTGACTGCTCATATCACTGTGGTCGTACTATTCTTTGGACCATGCATCTTCATCTACGTGTGGCCCTTCAGCGGTTATTCTGTTGACAAAGTCCTTGCTGTGTTTTATACCATCTTTACTCCCATCTTAAACCCAGTTATTTACACTCTAAGGAACAAAGAAATGAAGGCAGCTATGTCAAAACTGAAGAGTCGGTACCTGAAGCCTAGTCAGGTTTCTACAGTCATAAGAAATGTTATTTTCTGGGAAACAAAGTAAACTTATACAACTGTAACTACTGTAGCCTTATTCCTAGACAATTACAAATGGAATCACTATGGTGTAAAAGTATATCATTTTGACCAGTGGGAAGGGTAGATTAATTTGATTGAATGACTAATTATAATAAAATTATAATAATTCCAAAGAATAGACCTTACTGATATTTAAATTCTCTTCCCTTATTGTGTTTTTTTTGTGTGTTTCTATTTCCTTTTTTATTTAAAAATTTTTAATATATACTTTTGATTACACTCAGAAATGGCATTTCCTCATATAAAATAAATAAGCTGTGCCTCTTCTTCTCAAAACAGTACTGCTCAGATGTCAATTATGTACTAATAGGTATATTTCTCTACACAATAGAGAAAATAGATTTACATATACAGGATACACCTAGATAAGACTTCATTTCACACAGTGCTAGGTACTGTTAACACATGAAGATAATGCTATGATTGGTGTTAATGGTCCAGGAACACATAAATAGCAAGGTTATACAGCAAAGGCATTTATAGTCAACACTTAACAAGAATTAACAAATCCTTCTTCAGTGTTGCTGCTTAATACATATTATTCATGGAAAACAATTTGCTGAATACACTTATTCACCAGAGTATGTTGCATTTAGTTGGGGTAATTTCTGTTTATTTTTATAAAAAGTTTGCATTTATTGGCTATCAGACACAAGAAAAAATGCTCATCATCACTAGCCATCAGGGAGATTCAAATTAAAACTACATTGAGATATGACCTTTCACCAGTTAGAATGGCCAAAATTAGCAAGACAGGAAACAACGTGTGTTGGAGAGGCTGTGGAGAAAGGGGAACCCTCTTACACTGTTGGTGGAAATGCAAGTTGGTGCAGCCACTTTGGAGAACAGTGTGGAGATTCCTCAAGAAATTAAAAATAGAGTTTCCCTATGACTCTGCAATTTCACTGCTGGGTATTTATCCCAAAGATAGAGATGTAGTGAAAAGAAGAGCCATCTGTACCCCAGTGTTTACAGCAGCAATAGCCATGGTCGCCAAACTGTGGAAAGAACAAAGATGCCCTTCAACGGACAAATGGATAAGGAAGATGTGGTCCATATACACGATGGAGTATTACGCCTCCATCAGAAAGGATGAATACCCAACTTTTTTTTTTAATTATTTATTTATTTTTTTTCAGCGTAACAGTATTCATTGTTTTTGCACAACACCCAGTGCTCCATGCAATATGCACCCTCCCCAATACCCACCACCTGGTTCCCCCAACCTCCCACCTCTGCCCCTTCAAAACCCTCAAGTTGTTTTTCAGAGTGCATAGTCTCTTATGGTTTGCCTCCCCTTCTAATTTCCCTCAACTCCCTTCTCCTCTCCATCTCCCAATGTCCTCCATGTCATTTGTTATGCTCCACAAATAAGTGAAACCATATGATACTTGACTCTCTCTGCTTGACTTATTTCATTCAGCATCATCTCTTCCAGTCCCATCCATGTTGATACAAAAGTTGGGTATTCATCCTTTCTTTTTTTTTGTTTTTAATAAACGTATATTGTATTTTTATCCCCAGGGGTACAGGTCTGTGAATCACCAGGTTTACACACTTCACAGCACTCACCATAGCACATACCCTCCCCAATAAATGAAACAAGATGGGATTGGGAGGGAGACAAACCATAAGTGACTCTTAATCTCACAAAACTAACTGGGGGTTGCTGGGGGGAGATGGGGTTGGGAGAGGGGTTATGGACACTGGGGAGGGTATGAATACCCAACTTTTGTATCAACATGGATGGGACTGGAAGAGATGATGCTGAATGAAATAAGTCAAGCAGAGAGAGTCAAGTATATGGTTTCACTTATTTGTGGAGCATAACAAAAAACATGGAGGACATGGGGAGATGGAGAGGAGAAGGGAGTTGAGGGAAATTAGAAGGGGAGATGAACCATGAGAGACTATGGACTCTGAGAAACAACCTGAGTGTTTTGAAGGGGCGGGGGGTGGGAGGTTGGGGAACCAGGTGGTGGGTAATAGAAAGGGCACGTATTGCATGGACCACTGGTTGTGGTGCAAAAACAATGAATACCATTACGCTGAAAATAAACAAATAAAAAAAAATTAAAAGCAAACACACAAAAAAAGTTTGCATTTATTTATTTGAGAGAGAGAATCCAGCGTGAGCAGGGGGAAAGGCAGAGGGTGAGAAAAAGGGAGAAGCAAAATCTCTGCTGAGCAGGGAACCCAATTTCAGGGCTCAATTCCAGGACCCCAGAATCATGACCTGAGCCAAAGGCAAAAGCCTAACTGACTGAGCCACCCAGGCACCCCTTAATTTCTGTTAATACTGATAAAATAATCTGGAGAATTTCATAGTTGAGTTATAATTCTTTACCCCTTGTCATCATGATTATGGGAGTCTGAAAGCTCATATAAAACATTCTTTCTCTCTCCAAAGGTCTTCATAATTCCTGTCTTCTCAGATAAGGTAGTCTTTTACATATTAATAGTTGTTAGAAATCATTTTCCTTTGTGGACTTAGTTAAAATTTTACTTTTATATTGCATAATGCAAGTCCAGAAAATGATAAAACCCTATTTCAAGAACTTTGGGGTAGCCATGAACTTACTCCTTCATGATCACTTATGAAAATGAGATTTTTTCTAGGAATCCTCAATATAGGTTGTTTTAGGCTTTTACCCTTTCATTGTATTCAAGTTTTTCTTGTATTTTTCTACTGTGTTCTAGTTTCACATTCGGTTATAATGTTATCTGTTTTCTAGATTCCAGTCCTTAGAATATCTTAAAGGAATTATCTGTTATTAATGTTCTCATTTTTGAGCCAGAGGGTACCAACTTATTATGGACCTAAAGACAAAATCAATTCAAAGAGGAGATGTATAGTGATACAGGGCTACATATAGAAATAAGAAAAATGTCAAACAAATAAAAAGAAGAATACAACAAAGACTAAAGTGAGCAGAATAAATGAAATAATAAAGATCAGAGTGGAAATAAATGAAATAGAGACAAAAAAAGTAGAAAGGTCCAATGAAACCAAGAGCTAGTTCTTCAAAAAGAAAATTGATAAATATATAGCCATTTAATCAAGAAAAAAGAGAGGACACAAATAAATCAAATCTGAAATGAAAGAGCAATACCAACTGATACTACAGAAATACAAAGGATTATAAGAGAATACTATGAAAAATTCTACGCAACAAATTGGACCAACTAGAATAAATGGATGTATTCCCAAAAAACATACATCTAACATCCTAAAAACATCTTCCAAAGATGAATCAGGAAGAGATTCTACACTGGAACAAACCAATTAGTAGTAACAAAATTGAATCAACAACCCAAAAATTACCAACAAATAAAAGCCCAGGACTGCATGGATTCACAGGGAAATTCTAACAAATAGTTAAGGAACAGTTAACACTGAGGCACCTGGGTGGCTGAGCCAACTTGATTTTGGCTCAGGTCATGATCTCAGGGTTATGAGATGTGAGATGGAGCCCACACTGGGCTCTATGCTGCACATGGACCCTGCTTAAGATGCTCTCTTCTCCTCTCCCTCTGCCCCTCCTCCTCTCTAAAAAAGATAATAAAAGAATAAGGAACAGTTAATACATGATACATCACATCAACAAGAGAAATGATAAAAACCCTATGATCATTTCAATAGGTGGAGAAAAAGCATTTGACAAAGTACAACATCCATTCATGATAAAAACCCTCAACAAAGTAGGTTTAGTGTTAACATACTTCAACATAATAAGGGCCATTATGAAAAACCCACATCTAACATCACACTCAATGGTAAAAAAAGGAGAGCTCTTCCTCTAAGATCAGGAATAAGACAAGGATGTTTGCTTTTAACATGTTTATTCATCATAGAACTGGAAGCCATAGCCAAAGCAATCACACAAGAAAAAAAAAATAGCTATCATATTGGTAAAGAAGTTCAACTGTCACTATTTGAAGATGACATGATATATATATATATATATATATATATATATCCCTAATGACTCTACCAAAAGGAACCAAACAAATGAGCAAAGAAAAAAGAGACAAACAAAAACCAGATTCATAAATACAGAGAAGCCAATGGTTACTAGAGGAGCAGTGGGTGGGGGCAATGGGTAAAATAGGTAAAGATTAAGAGTACACTTATTGTGAACACTGAGTAATGCAGAGAATGTTGAATCACTACATTGTATACCTGAAACTAATATAACACTTATGTTAATTATACTGGAATTAAAAAATAACAAGAAAAAATAAAGAAGAATTAATACCTATTCTCCTCAAGCTATTAAAAAAAAAAAAAAAAAAACAGAAAAAAAGAAGAAGGAAAATTTCCAAAAACATTCCACTGGGTCAAACTAGACACAGAATCTACCAAAAAAAAGCAAACTACTGGACAAAAATCCCTCATTAGCAGAGATGTAACAATCCTTAACAAAATATTAGCAAATGAAATCCAACAATACATTAAAAAAATCAATTACCATGATCAGGTAGATTTATTCTGGTGAGACAAGGATGGTTTAATATTTGTAAATCAATCAACATGACACAGCATATCAAGAAAGGAAGGATAAGAATCATATAATCATCACAATGGAGGCAGAAAAAGCACATGACAAAGTACAACGTCCATTCCATTATAAAAATCCTCAATGGGGTGCTTGGGTGGGTCAGTCAGTTGGGTGTCTGCCTCTTGGTTTTGGCTCATGTGCTGATCTCAGGGTCCTGAGATCAAGCCCCAAGTCCAGTTCTATGCTCAGCAGGGAGTACGCTTCAGGCTTCTCTCTCCCTTCACCCCTCCCTCCATTCTCTTTCTCACTCTCATAAAGAAAACAAATCTTTAAAATAAAACCCTCAGTGAAGTCAGTTTAGAGGGATCATACCTCAACATAATAAAGGTCATAATGAAAAATCCATAGCTAAGATGCTACTCAATTGTGAAAAACTGAGAACTCTTTCTTTAAGATAAGGAACAAGACAACAATGTTTGCTTTCATCACTTTTATTCATCATAGAACTGGAAGCCTTATCCACAGCTATCAGACAAGAAAAAAAGCAACCATATTGGTAAGGAAAAAGTTGAATTATCACTATTTTCAAATGACATGATGTTATATGTAGAAAGCCCTAAAAATGACAGCAAAAAACTATTAGAAGTAATAAATGACTTCTCCAAAGTTGCAGGATACAAAATTTATGCACAAAATTGGCTGCATTTCTATACATTAATAATGAAATAACAGAAAATTAAAAGAACAATTCCATTTACAATTGCACCACAAAGAATAAAATACCTAGAAATAAACTTAACAAAGGAGGTGAAAGACCTGTACTCCAAAAAACTATAAAACACTGATGAAAGCAACTGAAGATGATACAAAGAAATGGAAAGATATTCTGTGTTCTTGGATTGGGAGAATACTATTAAAATGTCACTAATACCCAAAGCAATCTAGAGTCAATGCAATCCCTATCAAGATACCAGTAACATTTTTTTTTTTTTACAAAAATAGAAAATACTAAACTTTACATGGAACTACAAAAGACCTTAAATAGCCAAAGCAATTTTGAGAAAGAAGAAAAAAGCTGGAGGCATCACAATTTCAGATTTCAAGATATACTACAAAGCTGTAGTAATCAAACCAGGATGGTATTGGCCCACATGCACGTATGCATGCATGCACACATGCACACACATGCATGTGCACACTCACATACACACACACACCAAGGAAGAAGGATAAAGAGTTTAGCAATAAAACCATGCTTATATAGTCAATCTATGATGAAGAAGGCAAGAACATACAATGGGGAAAAAACAGTCTCTTCAATAAATGGGGCTGGGAAAACTGGACAGTTATCTGTAAAACTAGACCCTTTTCTTACACCATACCCCCAAAAACCTTAAAATGGATCTAAGACCTAAAAGAAACCATAAAACTCCTAGAAGAAAACATTGGCACTAATCCCTTTCCCATTCACCACAGCAACATTTTTCTAGGTTTGTCCCCTCAGATAAGGGAAACAAAAGCAAAAATAAACTATTAGGTCCATAACTAAATAAGGTTTTTGCTTCACAAAGGAAACAACCAACAAAGTGAAAAGGCAACCTACTAAATGAGAGAAGACATCTGTAAGAGATATATCTATCTGATAAGGGGTTAATATCCAAACTGAGTGAAAATTTAGACAATGACCACCCAAAAAAGCTCCCACACAATTTGATTAAAAATGGAGGGTTAGGGGCGCCTGGGTGGCTCAGTGGATTAAGCCGCTGCCTTCCGCTCAGGTCATGATCTCAGGGTCCTGGGATCGAGCCCCGCATCGGGCTCTCTGCTCCGCAGGGAGCCTGCTTCCTCCTCTCTCTCTGCCTGCCTCTCTGCCTATTTGAGATCTCTCTCTCTGTCAAATAAATAAATAAAATCTTAAAAAAAAAAAAGAACACTTTAAAAAAAAAATGGAGGGTTAGAATAAATATTTTTTCCAAAGAGGATGTACAGATAACCAATAGACACATGAGAAGATTCCCACATCATTATTCACCAAGGAAAGACAAATCAAAGCAACAATGAGGTATCACATTACTATCAGAATGGCTAGAATAAAAAAGACAATAATTGGTGAGAATATAGAAAGAAAGGAACACTTAGACACTGATAATAGGAATGTAAATTGGTGCAGCCATTGTGGAAACAGTATGGAAGATGTTCAGAAAATGAAAGAAATAACATAGAATCCAGTAATTCCACTACTAGATATTCACACATCCCCACATCAAAAAACGCTGAAAACACTAATTGAAAAACATATATGCACCCCTATGTTTATTGCAGCAGTACTTACAATAGTCAAGATATGGAAGAAATTTAAGTGTTCATGGATAAATGGAGGGTGATATAATACATATGATATAATGGAATATTATACAGCCATAAGAAAGGATGAGATCTTGTCATTTGAGGCAACTAGATGGGCTAGAGGTATTATGCTAAGTGACATAATCGAATGGAGAAAGTCAAGTATCATATGATTCCACTTATATGTGGAATATAAAAGACAAATAAGCAAAAAAAAAAAAAAAAAAAAGCAGAAACCCATAAATACAGAGAAAAATCTGACAGTAGCTGGAGAAAAGGATATGGGTAGAAGGGCTAAATGGGTGAAGGGAAGTGGGTTTCCAGTTATGGAAGTTTCCAGTTATGGAATGAGTTAAGTCATGAGGATAAAAGGTACAGCATGGGAAATACACTCAGCAGTATTATAATAGCACTGTATGGTGACATACAGTGGTTACCACTTGTGGTGTAGCATAGCGCAGTGTATAGACTTGTCAAATCACTCTGTTGTATACCTGAAACTAATGTAACTATGTGCATCAATTATACTTCAAGAAAAAAGAGTCCATGGTACGATGTGGAACAAGCAATAAACATAATGCTGGCAGTGACACAGCCTAAAAATGTTAGAGATACTTTTTTCAGATGCTATGTATACCTAATCCATTTTCCTTTGTTTTTCTTTTCCAAAAACAGCTTTACTGAAGTACAACTGGCACACAAAACTTGATGGGGATTAAGGAGTACACTTGTGATAAGAACCAGGTATTCTATGGAAGTGGTAAATCACTATATTGTACATCTGAAATTAATACTACTGTGTATGATACTGGCAATTAAAATAAAAACTTAAAAAGTTATACATATTTAATGTCTATCTTTCTCAATGTCAGAAACAAGTCTAAATCCATGAAATCATCATCCCTTTATCCCAAGGAATTCAGGTGGGTGAAGTGAACAGCTGCCTTAATTCCTTCCTCAAACAGCAATGAACATGTGATATTCTGCAATATGGCCACCATCAGAAAAGCTCTTATAGAATTTTAAATTTACCTTTATGTCAAATTTAAAAAACTAGAATATTAATGCTAAAAAATAAAGGATGACAAATTGTATCAAATCATTAAAATATGGTTTATCAAATTGTATCAAATTATATCAAATCATTAAAATATGGTTTTTAAACAGCTACATATGAAAGAGTGAAAATTATTTCATAGCAATGGAAGCAAAATGAACCAAAAGCTTTGAAAACATTACCAACAGTTTAGACACAATAAGGCCCTTTTTTTTAATCCCATCTCTTGTTTTCTTTTTATATAAAGAACATTAGTATATTTCACCATAATTATTATAATAATTCTATTAACTTTATCCTTCCTTTTATGTCATATTCCACAATTAACCTGTTTTTCTTTTTTTTTCCAACAGTTTACTTCTCATTCTATCCTCCGACCATGAACCAATGTTTCAAATGTCCCAGAAAAATAATATTTGATCATAAATGTTACAAATAATTTAGTTTTAAAAGATTATATCAAGACTTAGCAACCTGAAAGAAATAACCAAATAGGTTTCACATGAAAATGTTGGATAATCTCTTTAAAAATACCAAGATTGCAAAGTAAGATACTAATGATTGGCCTTATAAACTGTGAAACACACCTGAATACACCAAATAGTGTTTGGGAAGCTTTTACTTCAAAGTCATTAATTGGAACTTGCATATTATTTCAGTCTTAACAAATTCCTATTAAAATGTCCAAGTAAACTCAGAAGTTGCAAACACAATCTGCACTGAAAAGTAATAATATAAATATCCAGAGGAGTAATTTTTGTGACCATGGATTGGACGATGGTCTCTTAACTTGACACCAAAAGCAATAATCCAAAGGACACAAAAATAGTGATTCAAAGAGGCACATGCACCCCAATGTTTATAGCAGCAATGTCCTAAATTGCCTAAATATGGAAAGAGACTAGATGTCCACTGATAGATAAATGGATAAAGAAGATGTGGCACATATATACAATGGAATATTTTACTCAGCCATCAAAAAGAATTAAATCTTGCCATTTGCAACAACATGGATGGAACTAGAGGGTATTATGTGAAGCAAAATAAGTCATTCAGAGAAAGAAAATACTATACAATTTCACTCATGTGTGGAATTTAAGAAACAAAACTGATGAACATCAGAGAAGGGAAGGAAAAATAAAATAAGGTAAAAACAGAGAGGCAAACCAAAGAGATTCTTAACTACAGCAAACACACTGAGAGGTGTTGTAGGGAATGTGGGTGCAGGGATAGGATAATTGGCTGATGGGCATTAAGTAGGGGAACTGATGAATCACTAAACTCTACTCTGAAACTAATAATACTCTACAAGTTAACTAACTTGAATTTAAATAAAAAGAAAATTAAAAATATATTTAAAAACTACAATAAAAGTAAAAACTTCAAAGGATATATTCAAGAAAGTAAAAAGACAGCCTATGGATTAGGAGAAAATAATTGCAGATTACATATCTGTTAATGGATTTATGTCCAAAATATATTATTAATACCTTCTACAATTCAACAATAAAAAGACAAATAACCCATTTTAAAAGTGCTCAAAGGATTTGAACATATATTTCCCTTAGGAAGACAAACAAATGGCCAAAATAAGCACAAGAAACAATGGCCAATAACATTAGGGAAAACACTAATAAAAATAAAGATACCACTTCATACCTGGAAGGATGACTCAAGCCAAAAAAGCAAAAAGATAACAGATATTGGTGAAAATATATAGCAAGTTGGGGATGCCTGGGTGTCTCAGTCAGTTAAGCAACTGCTTTGGTTCAGGTCATGATCCCAGAGTCTTGGGATTGAGTTCTGCATCAGGCTCCCAGACTTGTGGGGAAACCTTCTTCTCTCTTTGCCTGCCGCTCTCTCTGCCTGCTGTTCCCTCTATCTGTTGCTCCCTTTGCTTGTGCATACTCTCTCTCTGACAAATAAATTAGTAAATTTTTTTTATTGTGTTATGTTGGTCACCATAAAATACATCATTAGTTTTTGATGCAAAAAAAAAAAAAAAAAAAAGGAAAGAAAGAAAAGAGAATACATCGAAATCCATATTACATAGACATAGATTGAGGGTGTAATATAAAAGTGTTGTAGCCTCTTTGGAAAATAGTTTGACAGTTCCTCAAAATGTTCAATTTACAGTTAGCTTATGATCCAGCAATTCTACTCACAGGGATATACCCTACGGAAGTGAAAAAAATGTTCAAATAAAGATCATGACTGTTCACAGCAGCATTACTAATAATAGCCAGAAAAGAGAAACTACTCAAATGTCCAGGTGTTGAATGGATAAAGAAAATGCTTTATATTCAAAAGACAGAATGCTACACAGCCATAAAAAGAAACGAAGTACTGATACATGCTGCAACATAAATGAGCCTTGTAAACATTATCCTAAGAGAAAGAAGGAAGCCAGTCTCAAAAGGCCACATATTGTAGGATTTCATTTTATGATGTCCAGAATAGGTAAGTAAAATGGAAAGTAGCTGTGAGAATTTGAGAGAAGGGAGAGTAAGGTACAGGGAGAGTCACTGCATACAGCCTTTCTCCATAGGATAAGGAAAATTCTAGCTGAGAATACATGATATTCTGTTCTTGGGGCTGTGAGCAGAGGTATACCTAGTAACTCCAGCAACTGCAGTAGTACCTGGCAGTTGCCAGTCATTGCACCATAACTTACAGTAAGCGAAAATGGCATATCGGGAAAAAGTAAAGCACGGTTCATCCTAAATAAAGCTCTTTTCAAAGATAATTCTTAGAAGTAAATATATAAAGGAAAAAAATTAATGGCAACATTTGGATCTAAATATTCAGAGTATTTTCACTAAAACCTGGTGAGAAAATGGGAAGAAATGTACTTATAATCAATGGTGAATCCCTTTCATAAGAATATATCTTGCCTTGTTTTTAGTATTGACACAAAAATTAATTCTAAATTCAGCATGCATAACTTTTGACTCACTTGAGAAAATTTTAGCAACAAATGTAAAATAAAGTTTGGATTGACTGCATGTATGTATGTGTGTGTGATATTAGCAGCAAAATTTTAATTAGTATCAAATCTAAGTGTCAGAAAGATTAGTGATTTTTCCTTTATTTTTATTTGAATTTGAAAGATTTTAGACAATGGATAAAAAGACTGAAATGCAGAGTACACCAAATGACAACCATTAAATACAGAAAATTTTAACAATATCAAGTATATTAATGCTACTGAATCATTAACATCATCTCTGAAAAACTCTAGGTCCAAAAGGTTTCATTGATAAATGCTTTCAAATATTCATGGAAAATATTTATATGATTATTCTATCCAACACTAACAGGATATACATTCTTCTCAGGCATGCAAGAACATTTTCCAGCGCATATGTGAAGTCACAAAACAAGCCTTAAAATAGGTAAGAAGACTGAAATAATACTATTTTTTCCAACCATAATGACATGAAACTAGAAATTGTAGCCTCTTTGGAAAATAGAAAAGAAAACTGGAAAATTCACAAATGTGTGGAAATTAAACAACACACTTCTAAACAACCAATGGGTCAAAGAACAGACATTTCTGCAAAGAAATCAAAAGGGAAATAAAAAATAACTGAAACAGGGGTACTTAGGTGGCACTGTTGGTTAAGAATCCGACTCTTTTTTTTTTTTTTTTTTTTTTATTTATTTATTTTTTTTTTATTTTTTTTTTTTTTAATTTTTATTTTTATTTTTTTTTTATTTATTTTTTTCAGCGTAACAGTATTCATTCTTTTTGCACAACACCCAGTGCTCCATGCAAAACGTGCCCTCCCCATCACCCACCACCTGTTCCCCCAACCTCCCACCCCTGACCCTTCAAAACCCTCAGGTTGTTTTTCAGAGTCCATAGTCTCTTATGGTTCGCCTCCCCTCCCCAATGTCCATAGCCCCCTCCCCCTCTCCCAATCCCACCTCCCCCCAGCAACCCCCAGTTTGTTTTGTGAGATTAAGAGTCATTTATGGTTTGTCTCCCTCCCAATCCCATCTTGTTTCATGTATTCTTCTCCTATCCCCCTACCCCCCCATGTTGCTTCTCCATGTCCTCATATCAGAGAGATCATATGATAGTTGTCTTTCTCCGATTGACTTATTTCACTAAGCATGATACGCTCTAGTTCCATCCACGTCGTCGCAAATGGCAAGATTTCATTTCTTTTGATGGCTGCATAGTATTCCATTGTGTATATATACCACATCTTCTGTATCCATTCATCTGTTGATGGACATCTAGGTTCTTTCCATAGTCTGGCTATTGTAGACATTGCTGCTATAAACATTCGGGTACACGTGCCCCTTCGGATCACTATGTTTGTATCTTTAGGGTAAATACCCAGTAGTGCAATTGCTGGGTCATAGGGTAGTTCTATTTTCAACATTTTGAGGAACCTCCATGCTGTTTTCCAGAGTGGTCATGAAAGAAATTGAGGAAGACACAAAAAAATGGAAAAAATGTTCCATGCTCCTGGATTGGAAGAATAAATATTGTGAAAATGTCTATGCTACCTAAAGCAATCTACACATTTAATGCAATCCCTATCAAAATACCATCCATTTTTTTCAAAGAAATGGAACAAATAATCCTAAAATTTATATGGAACCAGAAAAGACCTCGAATAGCCAAAGGAATATTGAAGAACAAAGTCAAAGTTGGTGGCATCACAATTCCGGACTTCAAGCTCTATTACAAAGCTGTCATCATCAAGACAGCATGGTACTGGCACAAAAACAGACACATAGACCAGTGGAACAGAATAGAGAGCCCAGAAATCGACCCTCAACTCTATGGTCAACTCATCTTTGACAAAGCAGGAAAGAATGTCCAATGGAAAAAAGACAGCCTCTTCAATAAATGGTGCTGGGAAAATTGGACAGCCACATGCAGAAAAATGAAATTGGACCACTTCCTTACACCACACACGAAAATAGACTCCAAATGGATGAAGGACCTCAATGTGAGAAAGGAATCTATCAAAATCCTTGAGGAGAATGCAGGCAGCAACCTCTTCGACCTCAGCCGCAGCAACATCTTCCTAGGAACAACGGCAAAGGCAAGGGAAGCAAGGGCGAAAATGAACTATTGGGATTTCATCAAGATCAAATCTTTTGCACAGCAAAGGAAACAGTTAACAAAACCAAAAGACAGCTGACAGAATGGGAGAAGATATTTGCAAACGACATATCAGATAAAGGGCTAGTATCCAAAATCTATAAGGAACTTAGCAAACTCAACACCCAAAGAACAAACAATCCAATCAAGAAATGGGCAGAGGACATGAACAGACATTTCTGCAAAGAAGACATCCAGATGGCCAACAGACACATGAAAAAGTGCTCCACGTCACTCGGCATCAGGGAAATACAAATCAAAACCACAATGAGATATCACCTCACACCAGTCAGAATGGCTAAAATTAACAAGTCAGGAAATGACAGATGCTGGCGAGGATGTGGAGAAAGGGGAACCCTCCTCCACTGTTGGTGGGAAAGAATCCGACTCTTGATTTGGGATCACGTCATGACCTCAGGGTTGTGAGACTGAGCCCACCATGTTCATTCTCGTTCTCTCTCTCTCTCTCTCTCTCTCATAATATAAATTTTAAAATAACTGAAATAAATGAAAATGTGAACACAACATATTATGGGAAAGTGCTGTGAAATGTGTAAACCTGATGACTCACACACCTGCACCTCTGGGGCAAATAATACATCAAATGTTAATAAAAATCATTTTAAAATAGTAATTAAAAAATCAGCTCACTAAATGTAAATAAAAGAGGGTAAATTAATAAATAAATGGTAGCAAAAAATACTTAAGGGAAACAGCAAAAGCAGTTCTAAAACATAAGCCTACAGGGATAAAGGCATACATTAAGAAGAAAGATATCAAATAAAAAGCAAGATTTTACACTTCAAGGAACTAGAAAAAACATAATCTAAGTGCGAAGTTAACAAAAGAAGGAAACAACAACAAGTCAAAGCAGAATCAAGTGAAAAAGAAAACAGAAACCCAATAGAAATGATCGACAAAACTAAGAACTGGTTTTTTTAAAGTTAAAGAAAACTGGTAAAGCCTTCACTAGACTAAGAAAAAGAGAGAAGACTCAAACGAAATCTGAAATAAAAGGAGAGACATTATAAGTGATACAACAGAGATTTAAGAGAAGTCATAACAGACTACTATGAATAATTATATGCCATAAAACTGGATATCCTAAAAGAAATGGATAAATTCCTGGAAAAACTACAACTCATCAACACTGAATCATGAAGAAATAGAAAACCTGAAAACCAAAAACAAGTGAAGAGATTGCATCAGTAAACAAACAAGTCCCAACAAAGAAAAACCCAGAATGAGATGGTTTCACTGGTAAACACTACCAAATATTAAAAAAGAATCTACAGATTTCCAGGGAAGTAGGTGGAGTAGAAGAATCTTAAGTTTACCTCATCCTATGGATGCAAATAGGTAAAACACACATAAGTGTAAAAATACCCCAGAAACTGACCCAAAGACTGGCAGAAGAGACTCTCCACAACTAACTATAGAAAAGAAGCCATGTAGAAGAGAGTAAGAAGGGCAGAGACAAGACTGGAAGCCAAAATTATCCATGGGACTGTCTGCTGGAGGGGATAACCTGGCAAGTGTGGAGAAGAGAGAGAACCAGGCCCCACACTGGGCACACTAGGCAACAGAGAACCACACAGAGAAGACATATTCCCAGAACATTTGGCTCTGAAAACCAAAGAAGCCTAACAATCAATGGGGCTTAACATCTAAAACTAAAAATAAGTGTTCTTGGCTCTGAGAGAGTCAGGAGGGTGGAGACAGCCCCCCACACACACTTAAAGGGACAGCAGAACAAATAGCCCCACTGAGATACAACATAGAAGCAGCAGTTTAAAAATTTCCTGGGGTATATGGAAAGATTTATTCATTAATCTAAGAGCAAGTATTGGAGGGGGGGGGAAATCTTTGGGAGACTTCTCCAAGCACCAAAGAGTGGGCTAGCACCATTTACTTCCCCTACATCCTAGTCTAGATACAAGGACAACTATAGTAATCAGCACAGTGCCAACACTCCTCCCTGCCTTGCTAACAGCATGACATACCCCAGTGCCTGTCCACAGATCTGCCCCCTGCAATCCAGCTGGCCTTGGTAGAAGTTTTTCCAGGTGGTTACACGTCCCCTCACACAGCTGATCACTGTGGACCTTGCTAGCACCACATGACTCATCCCTGTGTTCTCCTGTGGACCTGCACCCTCCAATATGCCCTTGTCAAGAGCCCAACTTGACAAGCCCAAAAGCTGTGCCACAAGCCCGACAATATGTAAGTAGCCTTGACAGAGGCCAGGACCACTTGAGAGTGACTCCTGCCCCAAAGAGAGGAAGATAACCACACACACACCAGTCTAACTGTGGCCATACCACAGGCCTTGTGGCAGAAATCAGGTTTGACAGTAGTTCCCAGTGAAAGCTTCTCAAGGGATAACACAGTTCACAATTACTGTGTCTCTGATAAACACCTGGTCTGGCTCAACTTAAGCTCAAGGCAGCCCACTAACAACATAGCAGTCAAACCCTGCCCATAAGAGGCAAAAGAAACACAGCAGACAACTGGACTGAAGGTAAAAGTGGCTCAGCCACAACAGCAGGGCACATGCAACACAATAGGAGACACGCGCCCACAATATATGGGGCAATACATTGCAGGGCATCCCAGCACATCTTCTTCGTAACACCACTACTTTCAGGAGCAGGAGATATAGCTGACACAGACACAGTTAGACAAAATGAGAGAAATATGTTCCAAATGAAAGAACAGGACAAAATCACAGCAAGACTTCTAAATGAAACTGATATAAGTAATATATATTATAGAGAATTTAAAGTAATGATCATAAAGATATTCAATAGATTTGAGAAAATAGTGAAGGACCTCTGTGAGATGCTCAACAAACAGACAGAAAACATAAAAAATAACCAAACAGAGATGAAAAACTTGATAACTGAAATTGAAAATACACTATAGGGAATAAGTGGTGGACTAGAAGAAGCAGAAGAGGGGATCAATGACCTGGAGGGCAGGTAATGGAAAGCAATAAAGCTGAACAACAGACAGAAAAAATAATAATAAAGAATTAAAACAGACTAACAATTCAGTGACATCATCAAGCACAGTAATATTCACATTGTAGAGCTCCCAGGACTGAGAGAGAAGGAGCAGAAAATTTGAAGAAATATCTAAAACTTTCCTGAATTTGGGGAATTCAGATCCAGGAAGCACAGAGAGCCCCCAACAAAATTACCCAAGGAGGTCTACACCAAGACACATAGTAATTAATGACAAGAAGTACTGATAAAGAAAACATTTTAAAAGCAGCAAGAGAAAAGAAAATAGCTACATACAAGGGAAACCATATAACTCTATCAGCTGATGTTAGAGGCCAGAAGAGAATGGCATGATATATTCAAAGTACTAAAGGAAAAAAAAAATTGCAACCAAGAATACTCTATCCAGCAAAGTTACCATTTAGAATAATGTGATACAGGAATCCATCAAAATGCTAGAGGAGAACACAAGTAGCAACTTCTTTGACTTTGGCCACAGCAACTTCTTGCTAGACATGTCTCTAGAGGCAAGGGAAACAAAAACAAACATGAACTACTGAGCCTTCATCAGGATGAAAAGCTTTTGCACAGGAAAAGAAACAATCAACAAAACTAAAAGGCAACTTATGGAATAGGAAAAAATATTCACAAATGACATATCAGATAAAGGGCCAGTATTCAAAAATCTTTAAAGAACTTATCAAACTCAACACCTTAAAAAAAATCAGTCAAGAAATGGGCAAAAGAGGGGTTCCTGGGTAGCTCAGTTGGTTGAGCCTCTGTCTTCAGCTCAGATCGTGACCCCAGGGTCCTGGGATAGAGCCCTGCATCGGGCTCCCTGCTTGGTGGGAAGCCTGCTTCTCCCTCTCCCACTCTTCCTGCTTGTGTTCGTTCTCTCTCTCTCTCTCTCTGTCTCTGTCAAATAAATGAATAAAATCATTTAAAAAAAAAAAGAAATGGGCAAAAGACATGAACAGATGTTTCTCCAGAGAAGACATATAAATGACTAACAGACACATGAAAAAATGCTCAACAGCACTTGACATCAGGGAAATACAAATCAAAACCACAATGAGATACTACCTCACACCAGTCAGAATGACTAAAATTAACAAGTCAGGAAACAACATATGTTGGCTGAAATATAGACAAAGGGGAATCCTCTTACACTGGTAGGAATGCAAGCTGGTATAGCCACTCTATAAAATGGCATGAAGGTTCCTCAGGATGTTAAAAATAGAGCTATCTTATGACCCAGCAATTGTACTACTAGGTATTTATCCAAAAGATACAAACGCAGTGATTGGAAGGGGCACGTGCATCCCAATGGTGGTAACATCAATATCTGCAATAGCCAAACTATGCAAAGAGTCTAGATGTCCATTAACAGATGCTTTCATAAAAGATAAAAGATAAAGATGATATGGTATTTATGTGTGTATATGTAAGCACACATACAATGGGATAATACTCAGTCATCAAAAAGAATAAAATCTTGCCATTTGCAACAATGTGGATGGAACTAGATGCTAAGCAAAATAAGTCAGTCAGAGAAAGACAAGTAACATATGATTTCACCCATATGTGGAATTTAAGAAACAAAACAGATGAACATAGAGAAGGGAAGGAAAAAATAAAATAAGATAAAAAATAAGGAGGGGGCAAACCATATTAAGAGACTCTTAACCATAGAAACAAAGAGGGTTGCTGGGAGGCAGGTTGGTAAGGGAATGGGGTGAGTAATGGGCACTGAGGAGGGCACTTGTAATCTGCACTGGGTGTTATATGCAACTGATGAATCACTAAATTATACCACTGAAACTAATAATACATTATATACTAACTAAATTGAATTTAAATAACTTTTTTGTTTAAAAAGGTGGAAATTTGGACACAGAGGCAGACATACAGAGAGGAAAGATAGTATGAGGACAGAGGAGGAGGATAGACATCTATAAGCTAAAAATCACCTGAAACCAGGGGAGAGGCCTGGAACAGATTCCCCCTTAGATCCCTCAGAAGGGATCAACCTTGTGGGCACATTGATTTTGGACTTCCAGCCTCCAGAACTCGAGACAACAAATGTCTTGGTTTGAGCCAGAGAGAGAGGGACATAGAGGGAGAGAGAGTTTCCCAGACGAACAAATGTTAAAAGAACTCATCACAACAGAATCAAGCCTATGAGAAATGTTAAAGAGGACTCTGTGAGGGGAAAGACCATAAGTAGGAGTAGGAAAAGTAGAAAACACAAAAGCAGCAAAAATAAGTATATCTATAAAAATCAGCCAAGAGATTCACAATGTAAGAGGATGTGTAAGTATGATACAAAATACTTCACATGTGGGGGGGAGAGGAGTAAAGAAGGGCCCAAACTTAAGCAGCAATCAACTTAATATAGACTGCTATGTGTGTAAGATATAATACATGAATCTAATGGTAAGCACAAATCAAAAATCAGTAAGACATATGCAAAAGAGAGAGAGAGAGAAGACAGAGAGAGAAGGAAATCCAAGTATATCACTAAATAAAGCCATCAAATTACAAGAGAAGAGAGCAAGAGAAGAAAGGAACAGAAAAAAAAATCATAAAAACGAGTAACAAAATGGCAGTTAAGTACATACCTATCAATAATTACAATGAGTGTAAATGGACTAAATGCTCTAATCAAAAGACACAGGGTGACTGAATGGGTTAAAAATAAAACAAGAACCTCTATTTATATGTTGCCTAAGTGACTCATTTCAGACCTAAAGACACATGCAGTTTGAAAGTGAAGAGATAAAAATTCATTTAGCAAGCAAATGGAAGTGAAAAGCAAGGGTACCAACACTTTATCAAACAAAATAGACTTCAAAACCAAAAGTGTAACAAGAGACAAAGAGGGCCACTAAATAATCATAAAGGGAATAATCCAACAAGAAGTATAACAATTGTAAATATTCATGCACCCAACATGGGAGCACCCAAATACACAAGCAGCTAAGAACAAACATAAGGGAAGTAATGAGCAGGATAACAGTAGAGGACTTTTTTTTAAGATTTTATTTATTTATTTGACAGATAGAGATCACAAGTAGGGAGAGAGGCAGGCATAGAGAGAGAGGAGGAAGCAGGCTCCCTGCCAAGCAGAGAGCCCAATGCGGGGCTCGATCCCAGGACCCTAGAATCATGACCTGAGCGAAAGGCAGAGGCTTTAACCCACTGAATCACCCAGGCGCCCCAACAGTAGAGGATTTTTAATATCCCACTTACATCAACGGATCAAAACTGTGGAAACACATATTGAATGATAGATCAGATGGATCTAACAAGTGTATTCAGAGCATTCTAGTCTAAAACAGCAGAATACACATTTTTTTCAAGTGCACATGGAACATTCTCCAGAATACAATACATATTGGACCACAAAACAAGTCTCAGAAAACTTAAAAAGACTGAAGTTATGCCATATTTCATATCTGACCACAACATTATGAAACTAGAAATCAACCACAAGAAAAAATCTGGGAAGAAAAACCTACTGAGAGATGATATTTGCACACGACATATCCAATAAAGGGTAGGTATCCAAAATATATAAAGAATTCATACAACTCAACACCAAAAAAACCCACAAATAACCCTTAAAAATGAGTAGACAGCATGAAAATACATTTCTCCAAAGATGACATACAGATGGCCACAGATGGCCAAGAGACATATGAAAAGATGCCCAACAGCAGTCATCATTAGGGCAATGCAAATCAAAACCACAATGAGATATCACCTCATACCTGTCAGAATGACTAATATAAAAACACACACACATAAACAAAAATATGGGGAAGGATGTGGAGAAAAGGCGACCATCTTGTATTACTGATGGGAATGCAAACTAGTGCAGCCATTATGGAAAACAGCATGAGGCTTTCTCAAAAAATTAAAGACATAATTACCACGTGTTTCATTAATTTGACTACTTAGAATTTACCTTCAGAATATGAAAACACTAATTCAAAAAGATATATGCACCACTATGTTTACTGTGCATTATTTATGTTAGTGAAGATATGGAAGGCAACACATGTCTGTCGCTAGATGAATTGATAAAGAAGATGCAGTATATATATTTAATACAATATTATTCCTCAGCCAGAAAAAGAAATGAAATCTTTGCCATTTGCAACATCATGGATGGATCTAGAGGGTATAATGCTAAGTGAAAAATGTCAGAGAAAGACAAATACCATATGATTCCACTCATTTGCAGAATTTAATAAACAAATGAACAAAGAAAAAAAGTGACAAACCAAGAAACAGACTCTTAACTATATGGAACAAACTGAGAGCTACCAGAGGGGAGGTGAGTAGGGATTGGTGAAATAGGTGAGGAGGATTAAAAGTACACTTATCATGATGAGCACTGAAGTAATATAAATGTATACAACTGCTTAATCACTATATTGTTCATCTGAAATGGATATAACATGGAATGTTAACTATACTGGTATTAAAATAAATTTCAAAAAATAATTGATATCAATTCTTTTCAAACTCTTTAAAAAACTCAAGAGGAAGTTACACTGAAATCCACTTTACAAAAACTAGCATTGTCCTGAATCCAAAATCACACAGGTATGCCACACAGAAAACAAAAACAAAAACAAAAACAGAAACTACAAGCCAAAATCTCTGATGAATATAGGTGCAAAAATCCTAACAAAATACTAGCAGAATGAGCTCTCAAGTACAATAAACCAATTGTACATCACGATCAAGGAATTATCCCTGAGAGGCAAGGATGGTTCAACATATACATTCAATAAATGATACACCACATTAATAAAATGATAGATAAAAGTCAAATGATCAGCTCAAAACGTATTTTACAATTTCAGGGTCATAGGGAAGCTCTATTCTTAATTTCTTGAGGAATCTCCACACTGTTCCCCAAAGTGACTGCATTAACTTGCATTCCCAGCAAGAGTGTAAGAGGGATCCCCTTTATCCACATCCTCTCCAACACATGTTGTTTCCTGTCTTGCTAATTTTGGCCATTCTAACTGGTATAAGGTGGTATCTCAACGTGGTTTTAATTTGAATCTCCCTGATGGCTAGTGTTGATTAACATTTTTTCATGTGTCTGATAGCCATTTGTATGTCTTCATTGGAGAAGTGTCTGTTCATATCTTCTGCCCATTTTTTGATATGATTATCTGTTTTGCATGTGTTGAGTTTGAGGAGTTCTTTATAGATCCTGGATATCAACCTTTTTGTCTGTACTGTCATTTGCAAATATCTTCTCCCATTCCGTGGGTTTCCTCTTTGTTTTGTTGACTGTTTCCTTTGCAGTGCAGAAGCTTTTGATCGTGATGAAGTCCCAAAAGTTCATTTTCACTTTTGTTTCCTTTGCCTTTGGAGGCATATCTTGAAAGAAAGATACAGATGTAGCGAAAAGAAGGGCCATCTGTATGTATCCCAATGTTTATAGCAGCAATGGCCACGGTCGCCAAACTGTGGAAAGAACCAAGATGCCCTTCAATGGATGAATGGTTAAAGAAGATGTGGTCCATATACACGATGGAGTATTATGCCTCCATCAGAAAGGATGAATACCCAACTTTTGTAGCAACATGGACGGGACTGGAAGAGATTATGTTGAGTGAAATAAGTCAAGCAGAGAAAGTCAATTACCATATGATTTCACTTATCTGTGGAGCATAACAACATGGAGGACCTGGGGAGATGGAGAGGAGAAGGGAGTTGAGGGAAATTGGAAGGGTAGGTGAACCATGAGAGACTGAAAAACAACCTGAGGGTTTTGAAGGGGCGGTGGGTGGGAGGTTGGGGGAGCCAGGTGGTGGGTATTGGGGAGGGCGCATATTGCATGGAGCACTGGCTGTGGTGCAAAAACAATGAATACTGTTACACTGAAAAGAAATTTAAAAGAATGTATTTACAAAAGACAACATCTTTTCCACCTAAAAACTCAATAATTTGTGTATAGAAACAATGAACCACAACCTAATAAAGTGCACAAATGACAAACCCACAGCAAATATCATACTCAAGAGTGAAATATAGAAAGCTTCTCTGCTAAGATCAGGAACAAGACAAGGGTGCCTACTGTCATCACTACTATTCAACATAGAACTGAAAATCCCATTCAGAGCAATTAGAAAGGAAAAAGAAGTAAAAGGCATCCGAAAAGGAATAGAAGAAGTAAAACTGTATCTGTTTATAGATGACATGACTATATTCATATATATATACATATATATGTATATGTTTATCAAAACATTTCACATTGCACACTATATATGCAAATACACACACAAATATATATAATTATATATATATATATATATATATATATATATATATATAGACTCCAGCAAAAAAGAAATTAGAACTAATAAATGAATTCAGTCAGATTGCAAGATACAAAATCAACATACAAAACTCAGTTGTGTTTCTATACACTGATAATGTACCATCTGAAGGAGATTAAAAACTTATTCCAATTACAACAGCACTGAAAACTATAAAGCACTTAATTATAAATTTAACCAAGAAGATGAAACACCTATACACTGAAAACTATAAGATACTGGTTAAAGAGACTGAAAAAGACACACAAAAATGAAAATATATCCTGTGTTATAGGATGGAAAGACTATTATAAAATACTGGAATTAATACTGTGAAAACCACCAAAAAACCACACATTCAATGCAATCTGCGTCAAAATTCCAAAGACATTTCTTTGAGGAAAAAAAAATATTCTAAAATTTGTATGGAACCATAAAAGACCTAGAATAGCTAAAGCAATCCTGAGAAAGAAACCAAAGCTGAAAGTATCACTGTACTTGACTTCAAGCTACATCGCAAAGCTATAATAATCAGAACAGTATTGTACCAACATAAAACAGGCATAGAGAACAGTGGAACAGAATGACATGGACGAATCTGGAAGATATTATGCTAAAGATATGTCAGAAATAGAAAGACACATTTTGTATGGTATCACTTATACATGGAATTTTTTAAGCCAATTTTATAGAAGGAAAATAGAATACTGGCTGCTGGTGGGGGTGGATATGGGGTGATGTAGATCAAAGGGCACAAATTTTCAGTTATAAGAAGACTAAGTTCTGAGGATCTAATGTACAGCATCGTGACTGTGGTCAATAATAGGTTAGGAGTATGTCTTTAGCATTCTTCATACATACACAAAATTAGTTACCTTTGTTAACTATGAAAGTAATGGGTGTGTTAATTATCTTCATCTTGGTAATCATTTTGTAATGTGTAAGTATATCAAAACATTTCACATTATAAACTTTAAGCATATAATTACATTTGTCCAAAAAAAGGCACCCCCCCAGAAAAAAAAAATACTTTCCTTAAATCCAAGGAGTTAGTGCGAGCAGCTTATCATGTCATGTTTAAGCATTTAGTTCCATGTTGAAATCCTTGTATGTGATCTCCATTCAACCACTTACTAGCTGTATTGCATTGAGGTTACTGGATACCTTTAATCTCAAGAAAACTAAAAATTGGTTGTAAAGATTCAATGAAGTAAAATGAAACAAGCAATAACATATTGCTTGCACAGATTCTCAACCTAAAACATTGGAGATACACTTTTCAATATGCTATGTAAACCCAAAGCACTTTTTTACCTTAAAAAAATCACTTTACTGAGGTGTAACTGGCAAACAAAAGCTGTGCATATTTAATATGTACACCTTGATGTTTGGCGATAAGTTTACATCCACGAAATCATCACCACAATCTATTCCCTGAACATATCCATTACCCTCAAAGATTCCTCTCACTCTATTATTTTTCTGTGTGTTGGTGGGGGGTAAGGAAAGTTAACATAAAATCTACCCTCTTAGCAATTTTTAAGTATACAATACAGTATTATTAACTATAGACAACATGATGTACAATAGTCCTCTAGGAGATACTCATCTTATATAACTGAAACTTTGTATCCTTTGATTCATACCTGTTCTCTTTTCCCCAAGCCCCAGGCAACCACTGCTCTATTGTATGTTTCTATGGGTTTGATTATTTTAAATTCTTCATCTAAGAGGTATCATATAGAATTAGTCCTTTTGCATCTGGTTTATTTCATTTCGCATTATTTCTTCCAGATTCATCCAATGTTGTCACAAATGTCAGGGTTTCTTCCTTCTTAAGTCTGAGTAATATTCCATTCTATACCACATTTTCTTTATCCACTCATCCACTGATGGAAATTTAGCTTACTCACATGTCTTGGCTTTTAAGAATAAGGCTGAAATAAACAGAAAAATTCAGGTAGCCTTTTGAGATCTCTTTGGGATCCTGATTTCAACTCTTAGATACATACCCAGAAACTGGTTTGCTGGCTCATATGGTAGTTCTCTTTTAAATTTTTTGAAGACCCTCAATATGGTTTTCCATAGTGCCTATACCAATTTATATTCCCATCGATGGGGTACAAGGGATCCCTTTTCTCCACATCCTCAACATTTGTTATCTTTTTTTTGGGGGGTGGGGGTGGTTTTGTTTTTTGATAGTAGCCATCCTAACAGGTGTGCAGTGATATCTCATTGTGGCTGGATGTGCATTTCCCAGATGATCAGTGGTGTTGAGCATCTCATCACACACTCACTCACCATTTGTATATGTTTTGGGGAAAATATCTATTCAATACTTTATTTTTAAATGGATTGTTTTCTGTTTTTTTTAACATATAATGCATTATTTATCCTAGGGGTACAGGTCTCTGAATCATCAGGCTTACATAATTCACAGAACTCATATAACATACAATCCCCAATGTCCATAACCCAGTCACCCTATCCCTATTTCCACCCCTCCCCCAAGCAACCCTCGGTTTGTTTCATGAGATTAAATTCTCTTATGGTTTGTCTCCCTCCTGATCCCATCTTGTTTCATTTTTCTCTCTCAATGGACTATTTTTTGTTATTGAGCTATAAGAGTTCCTTATATATTTTGGAGATTAACCCTTACCATATACATGGTTTGTAAATATTTTCTGCCATTCTGCAGGTTGATTTTTCATTTCATTGATTGTTTCCTTTGTTGTGTAGAAGCTTTGTAGTTTGATATACCCTCCTTGTCTATTTTTTTTCTTTTGTTGCCTGTTCTTTTGGTGTCATAGTCAAGAAATTATTGCCAAAAACAACGTCAAGAAGCCTTTCTCTTATGTTTTCTTCCAGGAGCCCTACAGTTTCAGTTTCAGGTCTTATATTTAAGTCATTAATCCATTTTGAGTTGATTTTTCTCTGTGATGTTAGACAGGAATCCAGTTCCATTCTTTGCATGTGGATATCCAATTCATCAAAACCATTTATTGAAGATACTGTATTTTCCCTTTGTGTACTCTTGGCACCTTTGTTGAAGGTTAGCTGACTCTTGAGCATGCATTTATTTCTAGGCTCTCTATTCTGTTCCACTAATCTGTAAATCTGTATTTCATGAAAAAGAGAGGGCTACTGAAATCTCTGATTGAAACTGTGAGTTGATCTACTTCCCCTTACACTTCTCTAAATTTTGTTTTATGAATCTGAAACTCATGCTTGAACATGAATATTTAGGGTTTTTAATTTTCTCTGATTGAATTTATATTTTACTCTAAATCTTTAAGTAAAATGGTAATAGATTTTTTTTAATTTTTATTTGTTTATTTACAGCATAACAGTGTTCATTGTTTTGGCATCACACCCAGTGCTCCATGCAGTACGTGCCCTCCCTATTACCCACCACCTGGTTCCTCAACCTCCCACCCCCCCCACCCCCCCGCCACCCCTTCATAACCCTCTGGTTGTTTTACAGAGTCCATAGTCTCCCATGGGGGTAATAGATTTTTTAACACTGTCTCTTCCATTCCATAATTTACATCACATCTATATTATTGACTAATTTTTTCCTCCTGTTTGACTCTTATTTTCCTGACTGTACACATATCTAGTAAATTTGTATTGGATGCTTCATATCAGGATATTATATGTACATTATTTATAT
This sequence comes from Meles meles, assembly GCF_922984935.1. NCBI lineage: Eukaryota > Metazoa > Chordata > Mammalia > Carnivora > Mustelidae > Meles > Meles meles. Next base: position 55,702,276 of record NC_060071.1, read on the forward strand.
TTTGTTATCTTCCTCTGATTAATGTTTAAGACATTTTTCTTTTTCTTTTTTTATATTGTTTTATTTTTTAATTAACATATAATGTATTATTAGCCCCAGGGATACAGGTCTGTGAATCGCCAGGTTTACACACTTCACAGCACTCACCATAGCACATACCTTCCCCAATGTCCATAACCTAACCACCCTCTCCTTACCCCCCTCCCCCAGGCAACACTCAGTTTGTTTTGTGAGAGTAAGAGCTCTTATGGTTTGTCTTCTTCCCGATCCCATCTTGTTTCATTATTCTTTTCCTACCCCCCAAGCCCCCCACGTTGCATCTCCACTTCCTCATATCAGGGAGATCATATGATAGTGGTCTTTCTCTGATTGACTTATTTCGCTCAGCATAATACCCTCTAGTTCCATCCACATCATTGCAAATGGCCAGATTTCATTTCTTTTGATGGCTGCATAATATTCCATTGTGTGTGTATGTATATATGTATATACATACATACATATATACGTACATACATATATACATACATACATACACAACACATATTCTTTATCCATTCATCTGTTGCCATCAACATCTAGGTTCTTTCCATAGTTTGGCTATTGTGAACATTGCTGCTATAAGCATTCGGGTGCACATGCCCATTTCGATAACTACATTTATATCTTTAGGGTAAGTACCCAGTAGTGTGATTGCTGGGTCGCATTCCCTGTCATTTCCTGACTTGTTAATTTTAGCCATTCTGACTGGTGTGAGGTGGTATCTCATTGTGGTTTTGATTTGTATTTCCCTGATGCCAAGTGATGTGGAGCACTTTTTCATGTGTCTGTTGATCATCTGGATGTCTTCTTTGCAGAAATGTCTGTTCATGTCCTCTGCCCATTTCTTGATTGGATTATTTGTTCTTTGGGTGTTGAATTTGATAAGTTCTTTGTAGATTTTGGATACTAGCCCTTTATCTGATATGTCATTTGCAAATATCTTCTCCCATTCTGTCAGTTGTCTTTTGGTTTTGTTAACTGTTTCCTTGGCTGTGAAAAAGCTTTTGATCTTGATGAAGTCCCAATAGTTCATTTTTGCCCTTGCTTCCCTTGCCTTTGGTGCTGTTCCCATGATGAAGGTACTGTTCCCACGAAGAAGTTGCTGTGGCTGAAGTTGAAGAGGTTGCTGCCTGTGTTCTCCTCAAGGATTTTGATGGATTCATTTCTGACATTGAGGTCTTTCATCCATTTTGAGTCTATTTTTGTTTCTGGTGTAACAAAATGATCCAGTTTCATTTTTCTGCATGTGGCTGTCCAATTTTCCCAACACCATATGTCAAAGAGGCTGTCTTTTTTCCATTGGACATTCTTTCCTGCCTTGTCAAAGATTAGTTGACCATAGAGTTGAGGGTCTATTTCTGGGCTTTCTCTTCTGTTACATTGGTCTGTGTGTCTGTTTTTGTGCCAGTACCATACTGTCTTGATGATGACAGCTTTGTAATAGAGCTTGAATACTGGAATTGTGATGCCACCAACTTTGGCTTTCTTTTTCAACATTCCTCTGGATATTTGAGGTCCTTCCTGGTTCCATACAAATTTTAGTATTATTTGTTCCATCTCTTTGGAAAAAATGGATGGGATTTTGATAGGGATTGCATTAAATGTGTAGGTAGCTTTAGGTAGCATAGACATTTTCACAATATTTGTTCTTCCAATCCATGAGCATGGAACATTTTTCCATTTCTTTGTGTCTTCCTCAATTTCTTTCATGAGTACTTTAAAGTTTTCTGAGTACAGATTCTTTGCCTCTTTGGTTAGGTTTATTCCTTATCTTATGGTTTTTGGGTGCAATTGTAAATGGGATTGATTCCTTCATTTCTCTTTCTCCTGTCTTATTGTTGGTGTATAGAAATGCAACTGATTTCTGTGCATTGATTTTATATACTGACACTTTACTGAATTCCTGTACAAGTTCTAGCAGATTTAGAGTGGAGTCTTCTGGGTTTTCCACATAAAGTACCATATCATCTTCAAAGAGTGAGAGTTTGACTTCTCCTTTGCCAATTTGGATGCCTTTAATTTCTTTTTGTTGTCTGATTGCTGAGGCTAGGACTTCTAGTACTATGTTGAATAGCAATGGTGATAATGGACATCCCTGCAGTGTTCCTGACCTTAGCGGAAAAGATCTCAGTTGTTTTTCAATGCTTTTAAGATATAAGCTTTCTTGTTCAAATAGCTAAAGTGCAATGAAATTACTTCAACAAAGTCTTCAGAATATTTGGATACTTTCTCAAATGCATCACAGTATTTCCTATTTTACCTTGACTCTAATGTCATTTATTTTCCATATTTCATAGAGAGCTAATATCCAGGATTACAATGTCAAATTATACTTACATGAATTTTTGATCTTATCCATTATAAGCTTTTATTAAATAATTATGAGTTATAGGTAATTAAGGGTTTCAGAAAACAACAACAACAACAGGTAAGTTTCTGGGACATTGAGGCTAGTTCCTCAGGTCCTTCCTTAGTGGAAAACTAATTCCTCTGGCCAAAACTCAGAAAACCTCCTCCAGATCAGCATAGATTAGATTTTGAAATTAATTTCACAGGGTTCTTCATACAACTAGAACCATTTAAATTGTGAAACATTTCCATTCTACATTATAAAGAGTATTCATATAACTTACATGACATTTCTTAGAGAACCATGCCTCAGAAATTTTGGATTCTATTTACAATGGGTAATACTTTATCAGCAACATTCTGATAAAGGAACTTAAGAAATAAAGTTTATTTCTTCTAGTAAATATCTTTAGTTTATTTTCCTCAAATCTATTCAAGAAGCAATTCAGTGTGGTTCCCTGTCTTCTTTCCTTTATCCCAGGGGATTTCTTCCTGGTGAAGAGAAAGAAGGGATAGCAGACAAGCTGCTTTAATTCATCCTCTCACACACTGATATGCACATGACTTGAAACAACTTGGCCACAATCAAAGCTACTCCTATCATAACATTTTAGTTGTACCATTATATTAAAAATTTAACAAAATACCTAAAACTATAATAATGTGGAAAATAACAATTAAATAAATTCACTAAAATGGTGTTCAATAAAAGTTCTGAAGATACCAAAGCTTAAACATAGTTTTTTCTGTACCCTTTCCATTTTCTCTATTATGTATTTAAATAAGTTTATTATATGTTGTTATAATTATTATAATGATTTCATTAATTCTATCCTTTGTATTCTATGTCCCCAAATTTGCCAATTTCTTATTTCCTGTTTTCAACATTTCTTATTTGTTACTCCTACCATAAACCATGCTTTAAATGCTGCCAAGAGATACCATGTGATCATAAATTATGTCAAGAATTTATTTTAAAAAGATTAGTTCAAGATTTGACAAAATGAAACATTCCTATTAAAAATCTGTGATATGAGATCATCTATTCAGGGATATCAAAATTATAAAACAAAAAAAAATGATTATGCTTTGACTCATATGACCCTATTAGCCATCAAAGAAGTGATTTGAAGCTTGCATTTGATTCCTCTCTTAAAAAATTCTATAAAATAACCAAGTGAATACAAAAGTTGGAAAAAATAATACACAACAAAACATAAAAATATAAGTAAATGTAGTAATAAGTTTTGTGAACATGGATTAGGTAATGACATAATATCATATATATGTAATATCAATATCCCAAGTAATATCAGTAACATGAGTAACAAAAGTAAAAAGTAGATAAATTGGACTACACCAAAAGCCAAAATTTTGGACACAATTAAAAATGTAAAAAGGCAAGTGTGCCTGGGTGGCTCAGTGGGTTAAAGCCTCTGCCTTTGGCTCAGGTCATCATTCCAGGGTCCTGGGATTGAGCCCCACATCAGTCTCTCTGCTCAGCAGGGAACCTGATTCCCTTCTTCTCTCTCTGCCTGCCTCTCTGCCTACTTGTGATCTCTGTCTGTCAAATAAATAAATAAAATATTTTTAAAAAAAGAATGTAAAAAGGCGGCTCATAGATTAAAAGAAATATCTGCAAATTATATATCTGATAACAGACTCATATCCAGAATATATAAAAATCTTCTACAACTGTAGAAAGATGAAAAACTCAATATATGGTCAAGGATCAGAATATATATTTCTCTAATGAAGATATACAAGTCACTAATAAGCACATGAAAACCACCACAGAATATCACATCATATGAATCTACAAGGATGGCTAACATGTTTAAAAAAAAAAAACGTTAAGGGAAAAAAAAACCCACAGGTATTGATGAGGACACAGAGAAATTAAAATGCCCATACATTGTATCCTGGGCTGGTATGATAGTAATGTTAGGGTCTGTGATCAAAGGAATGAGACCAACACAAAGTGAAAGTCAAGCAAAGCTTTATTTCGTGCCACGCATCGAAAAATCAAACCAACCAGTCGGGGCCGTCTCTTACAAAGAGGCGATGATGACCAGGACACCAACCCCGACTACTTCCCTTACCCAATGATTCCCCCTACCCGACGATTCCTCCTACCCGACGACTTCCACTACCCAACAACTCTCGCTACCTGACAATGGCCGCTACCCCATGGCTCCCCTACCCAACAACGGCACTCCTGGTGGCACTGCTCCCCAACAAGGCTGCTTCCCAATGATGGCGAGGCCGCTTCCCGATGATGATGCTCTAGCAGCGCTGCTCCCTGGCTGGCGAGCCCACTCCCTGGCTGGCGAGGCCACTCCCTGGCTGGTGAGGCTGCTCCCCAGCGACACTCATGACGCTCCCGGTGAGGCTGCTCCCAACAATGCTGCTCCTGACAATGACTACACTTCCCCTATGATGCTGCTCCCAATGCTCCTGGTGCTGCTGCTCCCAGGGCTGCTGCTCCCAACTATTCCAATGCTCTGACGCTACCCACACTATCTCTACTACACTACCTGCCTCACAGATTAACATTTATAGAGGTGGTTGAGCCCAGCCCACACACAGGTGGCCAATGAGACTGCAACACACAGGGAAAACTGCACAGTCATGCTCGGTCAGCAATACGGGTGGCCAACTGAATTTCAATCCACCATAGCAAATATATGTGCTCCCCACTGATTGGACGTCTCCATCCGGCTGCCCCCCCCCCATCCCGGGCCTGCAAGCAAGTTCCTCGGGAGGGGCAGGGTCAATCCAAGCCCATAACAAAAGGGCTCCCTCTGGCCAACCAGGCCCCTACAGTAAGATGGTGCAGCCACTTTGGGAAACTGCCAGCCATTCCTCAAAATGTTAAATACAGAATTCACATATGATCTAGCAATTCTACTTCCAGGGATATACCTTAGAAAAGTGAAAATGTATATTCACGCAAAAACTTGTTAATGCATAACTCATAAAAGAATAAAAATGGGGGGGCACCTGGGTGGCTCAGTGGGTTAAAGCCTCTGCCTTCGGCTCGGGTCATGATCCCAGGGTCCTGGGATCGAGCCCCACATCGGGCTCTCTGCTCCGCAGGGAGCCTGCTTCCTCCTCTCTCTCTGCCTGCCTCTCTGCCTAGTTGCGATTTCTCTCTGTCAAATAAATAAAATATTAAAAAAAAAAGAATAAAAATGGGAACAACACAAATGTCCAACAGTTACTGAATAGATACATACAAGGTGGCATATCCATACAAAGGAAGGTTACTCAGCCATTAAAAAAAAAAAGAGAGAGAATTACTAATACATGTTACAACATAAATATAATCCTTCTACACATTAGGCTAAGTAAAAGAAGCCAGTCATAAAAGGCATATATTCCATGATTTATTACATTTATATGAAATGTCCAGAATAGGCCAGTCTACAGAAACAGAAAGTATATTAATGGTTTCCAGGGTGCAAAGAGATGTGAGATTGGAAAGTGATAGTCTATAGGTCCAGCCTCTCTTTGTGGAATGAAGAAAATTCTGCTTAAGAGTATGAGATACTAGTGTCCTTGACATAATTGGTAGAAGCAAATCTAACAATTTCTATAATTGTAACAGAATCTGGGATCACTGGTGATTGTCTCTAAACTGTTTACCCTACACAGTTCTCTAATACAGCCTTAAATGGGGTATTTGAAAAGAAACAATCCATGGTTTATCCAAAATAGAGCTCTTAAAAAATAATTCTTGAAAGTGTATATAATGGAAAAATTATTGGTAGTCATCTGGATCTACATACTAAGAGTATTTTAACTAAATCTTGGTGAGAAAATGGAAAGAAATATAATTATAAGTTAACATTCATAAGAAAATGAGTGCATCTTGTGTTTTTTAATAATGACACGGGAATTAACATCAAATTTTGCTTTGTAAATTTAGCATATAGTACTTTCAACTCATTAGAAAAATACTTCTAATAAGTGTAAAATATATTGCAGATTGATATTTGTGTATACACCTATAATACTGATAGCAAAATTTTAACTAGTATTAAATCTAAATGTGAGAAAGATCATTTTTCTCTTCATTCAAAAATTTTAAGTCCAATGTAAATTTTTCTCTAATAGTAACAAAATGGATGGCCAATTAACTTAATAACTTTTTTAAGATTTTATTTATTTATTTGACAGACAGAGATCACAAGTAGGCAGAGAGAGAGAGGAGGAAGCAGGCTCCCTGCGGAGCAGAGAGCCCAATGTGGGGCTCAATCCCAGGACCCTAGGATCATGACCTGAGCCAAAGGCAAAGGCTTTAACCCACTGAGCCACCCAGGCACCCCTAACTTAATAGCTTTTAATTATATTTGAATATGTTCCTCTTCTCCCCAAAAGACATTTTCATAATTCAATTAATACAATTCAATATCAACTTTTAATTACATATTTCCAATATAGTAGTTCAGTTGTAAACAAACTTCTTCAAAGATTCCTTCCATGCCTCTAACTAAATCTCACAATTTTAATTAACTTTCTCAGAGCTGCTTTCATCTCTTTATTTCGAAGACTATAGATCAAAGGGTTGAAAAGTGGAGTTAACACTGAATAAAACAAAGTCACATATTTCTGCATCCCAGCTGGATTGCCTGATGTTGGGCTTACATATACAACCATGATAGAGCCATAGAATAGGGACACTACAGCCAGATGGGAGCCACACGTGGAGAAGGCCTTATGCCGCCCTTCTCCTGAGGGGACACTCAGCACAGCTCTGATCACAAAGGTATAGGAGTTGGTAATGAAGAATAAGGTGGAGAAAATAAGGACTGAGTTATAGATGGCACAGATCATCTCAGTTGCTGGATCTGGAACACAGGACAGCTTTATAAGAGGTCCTGGGTCACACAGGAAGTGATCGATCTTATTGGAACAACAAAATGGGAGTTGAGAGATGAGGTAAATAGGCAAAAGGAAGTATAGGAAACCACACACCCAGCACCCAGCTCCTATTCTGATGCAGCGCTGAACAGTCATGACAGCGGGGTAGTGCAGGGGCCTGCAGATAGCAAGGTACCTGTCAAAGGCCATGGCAGACAAGAAGAAGGTCTCAGTGGTACCCATGGAGAAGAAGAAGTAGAACTGGAGGAAGCAGCCATAGAAAGAGATGGTGCTGGTCTCAGAGAGCAAGTTGGCTAGCATATTAGGGACAGTGGAGGTGATAAACCAGATCTCCAGGAAGGAAAAATTAGCCAGCAGAATGTACATCGGAGTTTGCAGTCGACGGTCCCACCTCACAGCACAGATAATGCACAGATTTCCAGTTACTGTCAGAATATAAGTCCCAGAGAAGACTGAAAAGAGGAGAACTTGAATTTCCCAGGTATAAGGGAAACCCAAGAAAATGAATGTACTCACAGAGCTAGAGCAATTATTTATATTGGAAAATCCATTTGTTTTTAAAGCTGCAAAAAAAAAAAAGACAGATTTCCACATTATAAGTAACCTTAAAATATTACTCATTAGGGAAGATCCCTTGCACATTGTTTAATCATTCTGTGTATCAGGAAATAACAAAGTACCATTGTCATATATTCATAATTCTGTTCTGAATACAGTGAATAAAAATGAAAATTCTTTTGTCATGCCAAGGTTTTCATTCAAAATTACTTGGTATTGACAATAGTCAAGTGTGCCCCAGGACCTACAACTATTAGGTTAAGCAGTGAAAGAAGAAGAACTGAATAAACACATATAAAAAATTGTTTGTAGCCTACAAAGATACTGATAATATTGATACTTAATATTCTTTGATCAATTTGTGAGAGAAATATGTTGAGCTGATTTGAGGACAATATTGATTTAAATAACTTACCTGATTTTAATTTTATTGTGCTACTTTATGTAGCACAATAAATATATTCCTATATTCATTTAGAATATTAAAATAAAATCTATTAAAATAAAAATGTATTAGAAGGTTTCCCATTTTGATCCCTCTCTTCAATAAAAACACACTCAAAAAGAGTTACAGGCAATCTGTGTTATTTTACAAAGAAACACAAGGAACCAAATTCTATAATATTGTGCTCTATCAAATATTGCTGTAAGAATTACAATCAATTCTTAATCTATGTCAAGATTTTCACTAAGATCACCATTGATATGAAATACTTTAGTAGACATTGAAGTCCATATATATCATTTATAGAGGTATGTCAAAGTTGGCTGTGCTCACAAAGGCTATTCCTCAAATCTTGCAATCTCAAGCAGGAATAAAATTTTCTTTCCTTCTACCCCCTAAAAGTAACTGAAAGTAACACAATAGGCAGTCTATCACTTGAAGCTTCACTGAAGGAAGGTGTATTCACATTCACTTACTGGAACTTTCCCTGACCCAGAAACCTAACTCTTACATACAGCAATACAAATGGGGAATTGAAAAACTACTTTAAGAGTTCTAATAGATTTTTGAAGTAACATTTGTTTATAAATTCTCAGGGAAAAACATGGCCTTCATTCTGGAGAAGGAATTCTTTCATAATTCATACATAAAGTGATATTTAAAATAATATAAAACCAGGAGGGTTGGAAGGAGGACATAAAGGAGCTTGGAGTCATGTGAGCTTTATCTTACCTGAAGATACAAAATTGGTATCATAGAAATCTGTATGGTTGAATGCCATCTTCTATGTCAGAGTGAAAACTCTAGTCTCAGATCTCAGAAAAAGAACATATATAATAGTGTTACATGCATTACTGTGGGGACTCAGAACTCTGCATGCTTTTAGGAGAAGAACATTACAGAATCAGTCATGGACCTCTTCAGGCTTGCCCTCTTATAATTCTCTTGCTTACATAAACTGACAAAGCAACAGGAAACTTGACAGTTGAAAAGAGAATCATAGTCTCGTGATCTACACAGAACCCACTGAACAACTGAAATAGGAAGACCTTTTATTTCTGTGAATATCATCTTTGGGGAGTGGCTCTCTAGAGGGAATTGGTAACACAATGGCCCCACTGAACCTGGTTTCCTATTCTGCTCCTTACTCAGCATGCTGGAATTTGTTTCAAATTCAAACACATTTCCTACTTTAAGTCAAGGATTTTTATTTGGAATAACAAGAGAAATACAGACACATAAAATGATTTATGCAGGTATAAGCTTGTTTAACTGTGATCAGCAGTGATCTTCCCTCTGATAATAAAGGAAAAGTTGTGGTTCTGGCAATGAAACCTCATTCCAAGCTTAGAGAAAAGTCTATGGAATACAGGTTAACACAGAGATAAGGAGGCTGTGCACTTAAATATATTAAAGATTCTTTTCTTTTGTTTATCTATCTTTTGTTTAAAGATTATTTATCATCTTAAATTCCAACTTGTTTGTTCCACACCATGCTCACCACTTGGAGATATGCATTCTTTAACTATGAGTAAATTTTTTTTGTATTTTTATTTATATTTTATTTTTTAATAAACATATAATATATTTTTATCCCCAGGGGTACAGGTCTGTGAATTGCCAGGTTTACACACTTCACGCACTCACCATAGCACATACCCTCCCCAATGTCCATAACCCCACTCCCCCCTTCCAACCCCCCTCCCCCCAGCAACCCTCAGTTTGTTTTGTGAGATTAAGAGTCACTTATGGTTTGTCTCCCTCCCAATCCCATCTTGTTTCACTTATTCTTCTCCTACACCCCTAACCCCCCATGTTGCATCTCCACGTCCTCATATCAGGGAGATCATATGATAGTTGTCTTTCTCTGATTGACTTATTTCACTAAGCATGATACCCTCTAGTTCCATCCACGTCATCGCAAATGGCAAGATTTCATTTCTTTTGACGGCTGCATAGTATTCCATTGTGTATATATACCACCTCTTCTTTATCCATTCATCTGTTGATGGACATCTAGGTTCTTTCCATAGTTTGGCTATCGTAGATATTGCTGCTATAAACATTCAGGTGCACGTGCCCCTTCGGATCACTACGTTTGTATCTTTAGGGTAAATACCCAGTAGTGCAATTGCTGGGTCATAGGGTAGTTCTATTTTCAACATTTTGAGGTACCTCCATGCTGTTTTCCAGAGTGGTTGCACCAGCTTGCATTCCCACCTACAGTGTAGGAGGGTTCCCCTTTCTCCACATCCTCGCCAGCATCTCTCATTTCCTGACTTGTTAATTTTAGCCATTCTGACTGGTGTGAGGTGATATCTCATTGTGGTTTTGATTTGTATTTCCTTGATGCCGAGTGATATGGAGCACTTTTTCATGTGTCTGTTGACCATCTGGATGTCTTCTTTGCAGAAATGTCTGTTCATGCCTTCTGCCCATTTCTTGATTGGATTATTTGTTCTTTGGGTGTTGAGTTTCCTAAGTTCCTTATAGATTTTGGACACTAGCCCTTTATCTGCTATTACTCCCCTCAATCACTCACTCAGTTTTCTCTCTCTAAAATAAATAAATATTTTTAAAATAGAGAAAAACATAGGAACACTTAATAAATATAGTAATGGTAATAGATAAAACTGAACTCCATTCCTGGTAAAATAAACCAGAAATAAAAGGAATTTCTTAACTTGGTAAAGAATATCTTTATAAGAAAAGATTGGAAAAATCATTTCCCCATAATAAAGCACAAAAAGCATCTTACAAACAGAAAAAGGAGATGAATGAATGTCTCTGAGCAAGAGTTTCAAGCTGTCAAAGTGGCAATTATCTGAGGGGAATGATACTGAAAGAGGAGGAAACTGAAAAGAAAAAGCCCAAAATCTAAGTAAAAGTTGAAAAAAATCCAGAAAATGTAAATAATGGATAAAAACTGTTCAAAATCACAATAAAACATCATGTGACTTATGTGTAACATTAAACTATTTGACAAAGAAAGTGTAAGTGGGGGGCCCCTGGGTGGCTCAGTGGGTTAAAGCCTATGCCTTCAGTTCAGGTCATGATCCCAGGGTCCTGGGATCAAGCCCCACATCGGGCTTTCTGCTCGGCAGGGATCCTGTTTCCCCCTCTCTCTCTGTCTGCCTCTCTGACTATTTATGATCTCTGTCTGTCAAATAAATAAATAAAAAATCTTTAAAAAAAAAAAGAAATTGTAAGTGGGAAAATAGAATCAAGTGACCCTGTTCTTTTTCAACTGTTTAGGATGTTTTAACTAAAGTTTTAAGTAAACTGTAATAAATTCAATATGTGGAATACACTAAAATAAAATTTAAAAAATAAAATATAGGGAAAATTACATTTAAACTGATAAAGAACCCCCAAAGGGAAGTCACACTGAAAGCCACCAAAACTGGAGTTAATCAGTGCACTAGAACTACAGTTCCAAATACCAATACCAGAGGGAAAAATATACCACGAAATGTTTGAAAAGCCCTAGACCCTCCGATCATGTTGACTGGAAATCTCCTCTTGAAAAAATGGTGTTTTTTTTTTCAACTGCTCAAATTCCAGCCTAAAAATCATAAGCCATCAAAGGAACAAGGAAACATGACCCAATCAAAATGACATAAAACCCTACAACTAACCCTAAAAAAAGCATACCTATGAATTGCCTATAAGAATTTTTAATAGCTGTCATAAAGATACTCAATGAACTAAAGGAAAATGCAGATACACAAATGAAATCAGAAAAATGATGCAAGGGCAAAATGAACAAAGAGAAAAAAACTTTAAAAGACAACCAAACAAAAATTCTGGAGCTGAAAAATATAATAACTAAGGGTGACTGTGTGGCTCAGTTAGGTGTCCAACTCCTGATTTCGACTCACATCATGACCTTAGGATTGTGATACTGAGCTCCATGTTGGGCTCTTTACTGGGAATGCAGCCCACTTAAGATTCTCTCTCTCTCCCTCTGCCCCACATCTGCTTGCACTCTCCCTCCCTTTCTCTCTCAAAAAGAAATATATATATATATATATATATATATATATATATATATTCCATATATATATATAAGTATTTATACATATATTTAAATTTATATATATAACAAAGTGAAACATTGATTAGAGAGGTTCAAAATCAGACTTGACAGGTAGGAGAGTCTGTGAGCTAGAAGACACATCATTTGAAATCATGGAACCAAAGGTGCAAAAGACCAAAAAATTAAAAGAATTTTAAAAAGCCTAAGGGCCTTATTGAACACCAGAAAGTGGACCAATATATGCCTGTGGGATGACAAAAGGGGGCTTAGCTTCTTCGATGAAATAATGGCCAAAATTTTCCAAAATCTGAGCAAAGTAATGGACATAGAAATAAAAGAACTTAAAGAATTCCAACACAAGTATATCTAAACAGAACTACATTGAGACACATTATAATCAAATGGTATAAAGTTAAAAATAAAGAAATATTCAAAAAAGAAAGAGAAAACCAATTCATCACACACAAGGGAGCTTCCATAAGAATTATCAGATTTCTCATCATTAACTTTTCAAGACAAAAGGAAGTGAGGGGATTTATTCAAATATTAAAAAAAATTTTTTAACATTTTAAAAAATTCTTTTAAAAAGTAAAGAAAAAAATACATACTATCAACAAAGAAAATCAAGAATACTGTATCAGTCAAAACTTTTGTTCAAAACTGAGGAAGAGAGGTGTTGAAAATGGTGGCATAGGAAAACTCTTAATAAAACTCCTGCCAGAAACACAACAAATTTATAGCCATATATGGAATAATTTTCCTTTGAAAAAGACCTGAGAATTAGATGAGCACAACAAAAAACAAAAGAGAGGTATACAGAAGGACAGGAGAGGGATAGACACAGCCTTATCCGGACTGCACTCCAATGCACAAAGCCCAAATTCGGGAAAATAAATAAACAAACAAACAAACAAACAAATAAAACAAAACTCTCCCTCAAGGAATAAAGGGACTGTGCCCCATAGAGGGCACCCAGAACCTGGAGACCAACACTAGAAATGCAAGATGACAAAACTGTCCATTTTTAGAAAATGATGGTAATTAAAAATCCACGAATTATAGAACCATAAAGAATGGATACACAATACTAAATGTCTTATATCCAATCCCATTCACCCTGCAATCCAGTGCAAAAGCAACCTAGTCCACAAGCAATAGAAACACATTTACTAATTTTAAAGGAGCTGCTGGAGAGGCAGGAACCTAAAGGGACTTTATCCAGGGATGAAGCACTGGTTGACACCATTTTTGCAACCTCATGCTAACGTGCTATGGAAGGAGTATCCTACAGGTGCCATTTTTAGTGCCTTCCTTTTATACTGCTAGCATTGGAGAACATATTTCATCCATCCTGCACAGAGAGCTACCTGCAACCAGGATGGATAATCATTTGGTATCCTGCCCCCTCCACTGTGTTCAGCATTCAATATGTAAACAGCAGGGCAGGGAGAGTACCCTGAACCCTGCCCATGCCATGCAGAAGCCAATGTGCAACTGGTAAAAAATGACTTAAATCTTGATCTCCCTGTGTGGTAACCAAGTCTGAAAATTCCCAGGAAGGTGCCCCCAGGCCTGACCTCCCTGGGCAGTAGTGTGGTCCTGTCACAGCTAGAAGCCATGCATAGCCCACACAGAGTGCATGGCTCTGGTGATCAGAAGAGACTGCACTTCTGGCCCATGGAGAATAGCTCATACACAAGACAATTCCTTCAATACTAAGAGAGGTGGCTACTTCACTTAATGCATATAAACCAGCATAGAGTGACAAGCAAAATGAGGAAACAGAGGATTATGTTCCAAACTAAAGAATAAGACAAAACCCAGAAAAAGACCTTAATGAAAGAGCGTTAAGCAACCTACTTGATAAAGAGCTCAAAGTCATGGCCATAAAGATGCTCACTAATCTGAGGGGAGAAACGGATGAACACAGGAAGAAAAACAGTAAAACAGGGAAGTACAAGAAAGTATTAAACAGAAGTTATAATAGAACTGAAAAATACACTAGAAGGGTCCAACTTCAGAATGGGTGAAACAGAAGCATGACTCAGTGAGATGGAAGTGGAAAACACCT